>NC_135999.1:16041189-16338689 GCF_048128805.1 Centroberyx gerrardi | reverse complement strand
TTAGAGAATGTGGAAAAATGATTATTTTGACCATAGCTTCACTGTTATCTCTCTACCTACAATACAGATAGTCATGGTATTCTGGACAAAATTGTATCTAACCGTAAAAATATTCTCAGTTTTGGGTCCAAGAGACAAAAGTTCATCAAATGGGGGTCTGTGGCCCTAATGTGGACTAAATGTGGGGTCCTCGATATGAAAAAGGTTGAGAATCACAGACCTAAACCACAACAAACACTTACACCTCTCCCTCCTCTCTCCCACCCTCCTTCAAGCTTTTCTTCCACACTGGCTAATTAACAGATCATTAATTGATCAGTTCAGCTCAGAGGCTGGTTCATAAATTCCAAACTCAGGGTTGGTTGGATTCAGGATTGGACAAATTCAGGACAAATTCAGTGTGTAAATGTTGGTGCAGTGATGTTAATATATTCTATAATTCTACTTTAAACACAAACATAACCCAAATGATATGCATTACAACAGGATTACAGAAGAAAACTGCACACGTACAACAGGTATTAGTCGTTTCCTATTATTTTCCTTTTTATTCATCTTTTCACATGTATGTATCAAAACGGTAAAGGACACCAACACGAGTGTAGTCTTATTTGAGCTGCAGTCGGGTGTTAGTGCTGCTCAGAGTGAATGTGTGCGCTCTCTGTCAGCGTGTGACTGAGCTCGGGGTTTGGATCCCAGTTTGCCAGCAAGTCGCTGAAGTCAGGCTGGGTGCTGTCGAGGGCGTTTGTGCTGGGGTGTGAGTGTGGGTTATAGTGTACAGGAGTGTTGGGGATTGTGTGCGCGCTGTCCTGTGAAAGTGTATCAGTGTTTGAGTGCGTACTGTCTGGGGTGTTACTGAGCATGAGCAGAGAACAGCAGGGGATTGGCTCAGTCCAGAAACTGAGCGGGAGATGGCGTTTAATCATTGGTCGGCCGCGGCTCTGGCTCGGGCCCCTGTGGTCGAACAGTTCAGCCAGGGGCCCCAGCCCATTGTTGCCCTTAGCGACGCTGACTCCTTGATCATTGCCGCTAGCGATGAAAGCGGCCTCTTGGTCCTCTGGAGTTCCTGTTCTTGCAATCCGCAGTAGGTCATCATAGTAACGCAGGCGCCCGCTGGTAGTGACAGACACAGAGTCATTGTAGATGTCACAAGCATCCTGGTCGCCTGGACAACGGCCGAAGTAACGCTGGACGTCACGACTGATGATGTCAGCGAACCTCAGCAGCTGCTTGGTCACATCCAAGCCGTGGTGGGCGGGGTGCAGGAAAACCTCCTCCAAACATCCCTCCTCTTCTTCCTGAACTTCAGACGCAGCATCTTCATCTTCCTCCTCCTCTTCTCTCTCTTCTTCATCTTCCCTCTCCTCTGTCTCTTCCTCCATCTCCTCTCTCTTCTCTTCCGCGCCTTCCTTGCACGGAGAGTGCTGCAGCATCATGGGAAAGTAGCGTGGAGCCGGGGCCTGGAGGAGGAAATTCCTGATGACACCGGTGGCCATGCTGGCTTGTCGAGGCTGGGGAGACAGTTACAGTGAAAAAGTGAGAAACTGACCGGATAGCAGCTCATCAACAGACTGACATGGAGCCTAGTTGTACTTGAGAGTGACTGGAAGAAGTTCAAGTCGTATTACCTGCTGAACTGTGGCTGAGATGAGTCTCTGTGTCGAGGCGACCGGTGGGTTCCTGTCCAACGAAAGGTTTGGTCCGGGTCGCTGATGGATCAGTCTGGTACTTTTCTGTCTGTGTGATCCTGCACACCACTGTGTATGTGTGTGTGTGTGTATGTATCACTGGTCCGGCAGGATTGTCACAGTATATATACCTCCAGACAAGGCTGTGTGTGCGTGTGTGTGTGTGTGTGTGTGTCTCCTTTAGGATGAGGCAGCTTCCAGGACAAATATTTGCGTGCCGGATTGGTCAAACACACATTGTTTACTTTATCACTCGGCAACCAGGGAGGGGGGCCAAGGCTAATGGATCCTCTGCTAGGGGATGATGAAGAGTTGTTACACACACACACACACACACACACACACCATTGCTTTTTCCGTCTGTTTTCTGCCTAGTTAAAGGGTAAAAGAGCATGAAATCAAATCATATGCTGTTTTGACTTCTAAAGGGGAACACTCTGAACCAACATCACCTCACCATCTCCTCGGGACACCAGCCTGAGATACAGCACAACCTGGCCAGCCTCTGCTCTCCTGAACACATGACAGAGCACAACTATCGTTAAGAGGGACACAAAATAACACAAAATCAGCCTCACAGGAACAGAGTTACAGTATTCAACCATCAGTCTCCCCATCACCGAGTCCTCATCGTCAGTCCTGTGTCCATGACCATACCATCAATTTGACCCAAGGCAGTTGGCTGAAATTGCTGAGGTGTTGTTGCAGAAAATACACTGTTAAGAAATTGTTGAAACACAAAAAGTGTATTACCATTTCTTAACACAACCTACTCCGTAGCTAGGTTTCCCAAAAACCCCACTGGGATGTTTTTGTCCTCTTGACCTCATCATTTTAATGCTTTTGGGAGACAAACCCATGCTACTTTACTTTATTACATTATGTACAACATGTATGTGTTATGTATCAGTGCGTTTGCATGTATGTCATTCAAGAAAGCAAAGATTTCCTCTTGGAGTAAGTCTCCTTCCCAGTCTCAGACCGCAAATCCTGTACTTTAGCAGACTTTATTAACTTGAACAGACTTCTGTAACTCTGTCACATATGCACGTACGTATGTGCATGTGTGCCTGTCTGTTTATGTGTGTATGTACAGCATTAACGTGTATTAGTGTGTGTGTGTTATCAGGGCACCCTGACTCCCCTGGCCTGCCTATCATCAGTATCCAGGCTTCTGTGTTGATTTTAGGGCTAAAGATCAATAGCGGCAATATGTCAGCTCTCAAGAGCCTGACAATGAATTACACAGGCTTTTAGGCACACAAGCACATAAACACACACAGACACACACACACACACACACACACACACACACGCACGCACACACACACACACACACATACACACGCACGCCAATTTTTATATGTAGACCTTCAAGAACAGGGGGCTGTTCTATAAAACTTTACACACCAATATAAAAATATATGAAATAAGTAGATATATGTAGATATTAGTTATTTGTACAAATTAAGTATATTCAAGCTCTGCATACAAATGTTCTTTGATATGTGATGAATAATTATCCATTTCCCTCTAAATGATGGGGAATGCATTCTTATAATTTCGGCTTACAAGGAAACTGCCATGCCCTCCATCCACTCTATAAATCATCTGTTGTGGTGTGTATGTGGTCCTTTTTGTGATTTTTGTGAGTTGTACTGGTTGTACTGTACTGGTTTAAGGAATTACATGTATTTCATCATTTATCTACACACAAAATGTCTATAGTATTTAAAATTTTGGTGTATTTGGTTAAAGAACTTGTTTAATTTGAGTAACATGCACATGCAACTTTTACCTACTATACATTGTGACACACAAACTGTAACTGTTTATTTAGCTCAGCACGTTCTCCATTTAAACTGGAAGCTTGTACTGACATAGATTATGTACATAGCTGTGTCAGTGTCCCAGTAAGTTTAGAAATCAGGTGTCAGTGGTAAAGAATTCAGAATGACAAGATTATGGCTGTATCAGAGAACAAAGGAGTATCTTCTAACAATGTTACGGATACAAGGCAAAAAATTATGCACAATATGCTGACAACAGTTTTGGATGTATGATTGAGATTAACCATTCTTATGATGTTTACCACATTTACCCCACTCAAAGTTGGAAATTTTGAACTTACATCCCACCAGCTGGATAGTTCTCAAACTGTATTTTTGATGGAATGGCAAGGGTCTATTGCTGGCTCACAAGTTACAAAGAAAGAAATAAAGTGCAATACACAAGACCAAATCAAGAGTCTGCATTGAATTTAATGATGTTGTCATTTAAACTACATGATTAATCAGTCTCAGGTCTTTTTATGGCCTCTCTCAAGCTTTGCCAAAAGCGGCTGACCTGGCTGTCATCATCAGGCCACTCCAGGTACGTCCTGGAGTTCATGACTCTTCGCAGCTTACATATCCTTTTGGGGATTGTCTCTTTGGCGATGGGCTCCAGCAGAACCAGCACAGCCGTGTCGTTGTTTTGGTCAAACAGTCTAAAATGGGAGTAGTCTAGTTCATACTTGCACCATTCACTCTTGACAAAATGCTGAGAAATGACAAACAGGGTCCTGTGACTCTTCTCTATGGTGTCCATAATGGTGTCCAAGATCCAGCCCCCAGGAAGAAAGTCTCTCTTGTGGAGGCAGAGCCGGAGCGGCGGTTCAGAGCGCTCCAGCTCCGGGACCAGATGCTCTTCCACCCAACCAGAGTCTCGCTCACTGTAGGAAACTAAGGCCTCGTAGCAGAGCTCTCCCTTTTTTTTTAAAACAGGCCTCCTCTTAGCTCTTAGACCAGGCCCAGGTCATTTTCAGATACCACACAGCGTTGAACTTGTGGCACAGACCTGCAAAGAGCAGAAACACTGCCAGGATGCTGCAGCAGAGTAAGGATAAGGCTAAAGCTGTGTGGCACTCAAACAACGACAGTCGAGCATCCGCTGCACTCCTTCCCCTCGCAGCATCAGGGGATTCACAGATGTAGGACTTAAAGCCATCACCTAGTGTGACTCTGTCTCGTCATGTCACTTGTCATGAAAGCTACAAAGTCACATGAACAGACAAACGTGTTAGCACCGGCCTCCAAACTCTTCAGCTCATTATAAACCTTTAGGTCCTTGTTGCTGAATGTCTGCAAGGCATTGTTTTGAATGGAGAGAAATACTAGAAGAGGATACAACCCCCCGTCTGGCAAACTACAGATCTTGTTGCCAGAGATGTATAACTCTGAGTTTGATAGCTCGAGAATCTGTAAACTTGTTGGTAGACAAGCGGTTACCTTTGTTAAATGCGATGATGAGAGGTTTAATCATCGGGGACTTGGCGGCCAGTTACAAGTCTCAGGCATATTATGAAACCCATTTCCACTCATATCAATATTTTCAAGCTTATCTAGTTTGGTGAAGAGCTGGCTGTTGAGTGATTGCAGGTTATTCCGGCTGATATTGATAGTTTGTAGACCCTGAAGAACACTTCTCCCATTGCACATCACTTCGCTCATTGCCTGATCATTGAGAAAGTTGCCACTTATGTCTATATACTGCAGCTTTGACAGATCAATAGAGGATCCACAAGGAATGACGTTCAACCTGGAATTGATCACAGACATCCTTCGCACCACATTCAGAACAGACTGCAGGAAAGAGAGGGCTGGAAAATTATAGAATTCAGGGATATCAATGTTTTTGAGGAAAATTTCCTCTAGACGGTCTAGGTTAAGGTGGGGCGTAATGCTGCTCCAAAAATCCACCAAGAAGAATTTTGTATCTTCAGCTGCAAACGAAGTTAGATTCGAGTGAGATAGCCATTTAAGAAATGTGTTAAAAGCCTTATCTGTTATACTAACATTTCTAAAAACAACACGTCTAATACCCCTCCTGTTGGCCACCTGAAACGGGGACATTTGATGCTCTTCGTAAAACCTTGTGTCAATAAAAGTCAAGGTTGTGTGTGGGTGTGAAACATCAGACAGGATAACTTCTAGAAGTGCTTGATTGTTCTGAAATGGACCATTTAGGCCCAATCTTGCTGAAACTCCCTCTTTCATATTCTTGCAGGTTTTTTCCATGAAAAACCAGCTCTTCAACGCGACCAAGACCAGCAAAGTCATTTATTTGGACAGACTGAAGAAACGGCCCTCCAAACTGTATGGTCTTCAGTCTCTTCAGTGGTTGGAACAGATTGCCTTGCCCTAATGTTCTGTACTCATTCCCCAAAAGATTCAAGTACTGAAGAGAAAACAGTCTCTTAAACCATCTTGCAGATAGTGTATCCAGTCTGTTAAAGGATAGGTCCAGTTTCTCCAAATTAATCAGCAGGAAAAATGCTTGCTCTTGGATCATTTTGATTCTGTTGTTACTCATGTTCAAAGACTTTAAGTTGGCAAACGTCGTCTGTCATTATCACCTGCAGTTTGTTGACTGACAGGTCAAGTTCAGTGATGACCTTAGAAGGGGCTGTGGGGACTTTCTTCAGTTTTTGCCTTGAGCAGTTACAGAAGGATGTTTGGTCACAGTATTGACACTGTGGTCTGGAGAATGAGGCTGAAGTGAGGCTGAGACACGTCAGCGGATGGACCAACATAAGAAACGGCAGGGTCCTCATCTCAAGTTCCTACCAAAAACAAAAGATGTTTGTTAAAGCACTAGACCTTATTCCAAACTGTTTTTCCAGACTGCTAGGCAGTCTAATAATAAAAAAAAAAGAACTTTTGGCTATGGTTATGGCTAATAAACTGACTCACCCTGGCAATATGGACCAAACTAAACGAACACAACTCCAAATGAATAAAACAAACAGATGCTATGAGATGGGTAAGAACAATTATTTGCCAGAGGTATTTCTGGGTAAATGTTGCATACATATCAAATGCAATCATATCTCTAGAAATCTGACGGCATCTTGCCTTTTCACCGAACCGAATTATTGACTGAAAATACCTCGAAGAGCCCCAATGTCTTGCTTGCTGTTCCAAATCGTTGTCCTTCTAAGACCCAATCACACAGGTGAGCCACCATATCAGGTTTTGTACCGTTACAGCATGATGGGCAGGATGTAGGCATTCATTCATTAATCACCTCTCCAGGGTTTACTGGTCATTTCCCCATATCTAGTTCATTCTGTCACAAGAAGTAGGGCAACAGAAGCAAGATGACAATTTCCTGGCAGAGTAGAACTAGTTACCAGTTTAGAGAAGCACACCAGGAACAGGACGGCTGTCTGTTTTGTTATCCAGGACAGTTCACTCGTCTCTAGATGTCTGAGAGATTCCTTATCTAGAATTACTGGTTTGTGAACTGAGGATGCTACGGTGCTCTTGACCAAGAAACTTAACACCTTGTGCTATGCTGTGCTGTGTTGCTACCACAAATCATGTGCACTCACTACTGAATGTATGAAAATTTGAAAACTGCATGCAAAATGTTTATATTCTCAATGGCTTGACCAAGTTGTCAAAAAATAAAACAAAGATTACTTAATTTTTTGTTCTGGTTGATAGACAAAACTGGTCACCTTTCCTTTCCAAGGCAGATGGATCAGGAATTCATGCTGACCCGTTTACATTTATAAAAATACATTAAATACAGTGTGGAATTAAAAAGGCTGAGATATTGTCCAAGTACAAAACCTTTTTTTTTTATTTTCTATGATCAAAACTGCAAAACATCTAGAAAAATATACAACAAATGCGTAACCTTTCACAACATTGAACATTTGAAAAAAAGGGAACATAAAAGAAAAGGAATATTCACATTTTCCCCATTAGTGATAAAAGCACATTCGTTTTGTTTCCTTTCTTTTATATAGCAATGTTTTATATGTTTGCAATTATTGTTAAGGTCTTTTTTTTTTTTTAAACATCTCCGCAGTAACCGGAGTCGTTGGAGAGCTGCGAGTTGGAGCTGCGGTTGGAAGAAGAGTTCCATATATCCAGGTTCATGTGGGGGCCGAAGGGGTTGAAGCTGGAGTACTGGATCGGTCGGCAGGTGCCCCCCGGCTCCCGGCTGAAGGGGGCGTGGGGCGGGGTGACCGGGGACACGGGGGACATCGGGGCCGATCGCTCGGTTTGGAAGTGACTCTGGTAGGGCTCGCTCTGGGGGGTCCAGATGGAACCAAACAGGCTGGACATGGGGGAGAGGCTGCGGGTACCAGGGAAGTATGGCTGCGGAGGAAGGAGAGATGGTGTTAGGTCCAATACTAGATTTCTCAGCTGCAACATCTGGCTTGTACACTGCAAACCTAAATTCTCCTATGCCCCCCCCCCCCCCCCGCACTTTCTCCACTGGCTGCTCATATCTAATTCAAAACTCTGGTGCTGGTGTACAAGTCTCCTAAAGTCTGCAAGTCTACCCCTTCCGTGCGGCAACCTGTCCATCACTCCATCCAGCTTTTTAATCTCATCTCTTCTGACTCCCCAACGGTGAAATGATCTTCCCACTCGTCAGGACACCAGAGCTCCCTGTCCTCTGAAAACTTGTCTCTTCCAAGAAATGTTTAATCTCCATGAAATTAAGGAAATACTTTGCTACATCTATTGCCAGGACACTAAGATTATAAGCCCACACTCCTTGATATTGGTTGCAAATGCTACATTTGTGATCTAGAAATTTAATCTTATTGCACTTTAGCAGTCATTGCAAGTTGCTCTCAAAACGCCCGTAACGTGAAATGTAACGCCTAACAGAGTGATGGGAGTTGAATATTTCTAAATGACATTGCATATATTTTTACTACAATGAGTACCACCTTGTGACATAAATGTGAGCAAATCTGCATGTGAAGTGAATGCAAAACTGTGCAAGGTCAAATGCCATAATAGCTGTGCAAAAAGCAGAAGCAGCAAGCGAAAGAGAAGTAAATAAAAACCCACTTTCAGTAACACCCGAGTCTATGAACCAATTAAACCAGAGGCTGTTGTTCCTCATTTCTACTCTGACAGAAAGAGTGGAGTGACGAGAGCACATGATACCTTCCTGGTATGGTAATGGAGCCCGAAAGAGAAGCCACCAATGTCTCTGTGTCAATCATACAGCAAGCCAGACAGTTAACTATTGTTCAGGATTCCCCACACACACGCCTACACATTCGCTGCACACTACCAGCACCATATAAACACCATAGACCTACATGACAGCTGGACACTAATGCATTACCCGCTCACTATTTCACCTCTGGCACCACCAAGTCTGGGTGTTAACACGTGCATCTCAGGAATTTGGTGATGCACGTGAACTCAGGGTGCGTAACACCAGGTTAGGTAGCAGGTACCCCAAGATCTTGGCCAGTGTGGTGTTGATCACAGACGCATGGCACAGTAACATAGTAATTACTATGCAGTCTCAGTAAATGTACTGTAGTTCCCTGTTGTTCAGTATGCCTCATCCACACATGTTCACTATTTCATAACCTAGCGCTTCATTAACCCTGCTATTACTGTTAGATTTAGTGTTGTTATTGTTAATCCACACTGTGGCATAACTATAGTAAATGATGTTTAGTTGGAACAGGTTGGCAGACGTATGACTTTGTGCTGTTATACTGCCTGAGTCCGGTATTCGGAGTCCTCACCTTGCTGCCCACACAGGCTGCTGTGTCCCAGGCTGAGGGCGTTTCCTGAGGATGTTCCTCGCTCCAGCTGGTCTGGTGGCTGTATGCGTTCTGGCTCTCCTGACATGGAAAACTGCTCTGGAAATTGTCATTACCTGTGAGGGAAAAAGATAACAGGTTTCATGTCATTTAATTCTATTCCCTTTTTTCTTTAAGTGAAAATCCACTCAAATAGAATTCACAAACAGTATATTGCCATTTTCACAGACAATTAAATCTAGATTTGGGCACTTGCCCTAGTCTCTCCCTAGACACAGGAATTTGGCTCTGTTGAGCTGGACTTTATGTTGAAAAATACTGACTGGACTTTCAACGATCATAGAAATAACAAGAATGTTCTATTTTACAGTGGATGTTGTCTTAAGACAGATGGCCAACAGACTATGCCAATAGACACTGGTTTAAATCCAACCTCATCTTGTTTTTCTAAAGTTCTATCGATCCATGAAGAGCACAAATGCACAACAGGAGTAAATGGTGCAAATTTGGACAACACATCTGGATTCAAGTAGAAGTAAACTGCGCATCAGGAGCTTCTACCAACCCGTCATGTAGTTCCCCTGCTCACAGTAGGTGTAGGGACTGTTGCATTGGCTGTTGGCACTATTCCAGGGAAACCTGTAGAAGAGGAGGAAACATTTCATGAAACAGTTTCTCTCAACATGAACAAATAAAACTATAACACTGATCTACTTAAACAGAGAAAGTAATTATTCAAACTGCTAACTAAGATCAGTTATCATGCAAGAACAGATCCATCTGCTGTTGTTGTAAAGATGCTGCAAAGACATGTTAAGTAGCTAGGGAGGAAAGGAGAAAAGGAGCAAGATTTTCCTTCCAGCTCTTTGACTTGTATTCATTCTGACTAGGACTTTGCTCCCATGTCCCATGACCCGTTCCGTGTAAAATGCAAAGAATTGTTTTAATTTTAGCCAATGCTCTCTTTAACTAGCATGTATACAAACACATACCCATTGTATGGCCCGGGGGTTGCTGGTTGAGGTATGTAGGGCAGAGCTTCGGTCGTGTTGTATCTGAACTCATTGGTGAGGGGGATAGAGGGAGCAGACCACGTCTCTTCAGGCAAGTACTGACCTGCCAGGTCTGAGGGAGGACAAGACAACTTTCAGAAATCCCTTTGTACACACTGATGTTTATATTTTACTGCTGGCTTTATTCATATCTCAAGAGTTATGGTGAGGTCATATACAAATCTTTATTGAAGAAAGGGAGAAAAGTTATTTCCAAACTTATTATTTAAGCTGAGATACAAACTGCTCTGCTCCTTACCCATGTTCCTGTCCGCTCCACCGGCAGCAACAGCAGCAAAGCTGGGGGCAAAGCTGGGCACTGGGGGGTCTGGGCTTTGGCACAGGTCTTTACGGTACAAGCTGCTCATGCTGAACAGAGAAAAGGACAATGTTAAGGGTCAAACAGAGGAAGGATGTAAACAGGCTCCTGCACTTTCCTTAAACCTTCACCAAACAAGGTTGATTATACACAGACGGAACCAATAGCTATGTGCCCTTAAATACACAGTGAAAGCTCCAATGTAAACCAGTCAGACAGAGACTAATAGAATACAAACAATACTCCATGGAAATGACAAAACTGCATATTCTGAATTACCATCTTTTTTTCTTTTTTCTTTCAATACCAACTTCTCCCCAAACCCTGCATTAACTGCATTAGACTACAATAGTGCTGAGCACAATGCAAAAATGGAATACATTTTAGATTGCACTTCTTTAGCATACCAACTAGTACTGGGATTTTGAGCTTGTGTCACAAAGCCTCAAGCAACTGTAATAAAGACTGTCTGAAACATCGTTAACAAATGGAGACAGAGGGGCCCTGCTGTGAGGGCCTGGACAGCCATCAGAGCCAGTTATTGTCTCCAGGTGTGTGTGTGTGTGTGTGTGTGTGTGTTTGTTTGTTGAAGTACCTTTGAGCCTTGTAGTTTGTATTCATGGTTTGGTAGCAGTCTCTCTCTACTGGGTAGATGCCGTACTGCATGGAGTCCCCTGTTGAAACAGACAAGACAACACACTGTTTGACCATCTGTCGAAATACTGCACCACACCATTCTTGTGATAAAACTACAGCTCAGTCCATTATTCCACATTATGGTTACGCACTTGCTTGTGGGAAATTAAAGGAACTTGTTGCACAGAATATGACGAACCAAGCTGAGAAGTACTACAGTGTTAAAATGTGAGTGTAGGTGTTACTTTTCCAAAATGAGGTAGTGCATGACTGTGTGTGTACTTCATACTTTTTCTAGATGAGGTAGTGCAGGGGTGTGTGCGGGCATTGGGGTCCTTGTCTCCCTCCATGCTGCTGGCGCTGCTCCAGCTGCCCCAGCTCCCTCGGCTGGCCCTCACGCTACCCGACGAGCTGCCAGAGTCTGAACCTGACTCACACACTCCGCCACCACGACGCTCCGCGGCACACTTCCGTCGGGTCCGAGCCAAACACACACCTGCAAGAGATCAACAAAGGCAGTGGGGTTAAATCAGATGTTCTTACTGACACATGGATTATTGTTAAAGCCATAGACTAGCCACCATCCAAAATACTAGATTCAAACAAAAAGTAAACTAACAGACTTTCTCTCTAGGCCCATCTTGTGGCTGACCAGGTGTAACTACAGTGAAATGCTCCAGGCTAAGGAGTTTACCCACCGTTCTGTTTGAGCGGGCTGTCGGTGCTCTGTCCGGGCTTTGGTGCTTCTGACTTGGAGCCATTGGAGCAGCGGTTCCTGGTGCGGGTTCCATTGATGTTACGCTCCCCCATTCTCCAGTCAGGTTCTTTCTCCCTCTCTTGCATTACAAGCACACTGTGCTCTGGAGCACTATGGTAATCAGACATAAAGGTAATAATAATTACACCTCTGAAATTGTCATTTAGTGCTTTCATTCCACCTTAGGTTTTATTTAGTTCCACTGTTGTTGCGACCAGTATCATAAGGTACGTTACTAGGGAATATCAAAATAAATGTGAATTGATTTATAGATAGAAATAGAATAGAGACAAATGGAAATAGAGTGAAGTGGGTATCCTACCTAGAGACACTTTCTGCAGTCTTCCTGCGACTCCTATTTCCCTTATTATTCCCTGTTGCAGTGCCAGTCTCTGTGTTCTGTACTTTCTTTTTCTGGGCTTTGCCATCTTCTCTGGGCTGGAGAGAGAAAGAAATAATGTAATAGGAAGCCATTAGATCATATGCTTTGCCAACTGTCCAATTCAATTGGCAAAGCATATAATCTAATCAAGTACTTATCAGCAAAGTAAAATGTAGCACCTTCCTCACCTCCAGCTCAGTTATGTCCCTTTTCTCCGAGTCCCTTTTCTCTGTGTAGCGCTCAGTACAGTTCTTCTCTACAGGGCTGCACACTAGCAGGCCTGGTTTGGGTCCTGGACCCACAGTGACGTTGCTTGGGAAACCAGCAGGCGTTTCCATGGGAAACATAACTGCTGCTGGCACCTTATCCTCCATAGCGCTCTGGGGGACTTCCTTAAAGTGAGTTGTTGTCTTTTTGTCCAGCTGACTGATGAAAGTTGGTTCATTGTTGTTGTTGCAGACTTCTGGGTCTGGGGTGAGCGGAGGGTCGGGCGTCAGGTCGTCATGCTCCTCCTCCGTCATCACAGCACCAGTTGCTGCCGCGGAGGGGCTGGACTTGTATTTGGTGTAATAGAGGGAAACCCTGTGTTTCTTTTGTGGCTGGGAGGGGGTACTTGAGGTGCCTTTCTTGGATGACTGAGGACGCGGGGCGGGGCTGTTGGCCAAGGCTGGAGAGCCCCGCCCCTTACCTTTGTCAGAGGTGTGACCGGTGTCCACATAGCTCTTACAGCTTCCCTTTTTACTACACAAAAAGCAACACAAAAATGACAAATTAAACGACAATGACAAATTATGTTTACACCAGAGAATATGCAGTTATTTCTCTTACAGCATACATACTGTTCATAATAAGCAGTCTCAACATGGAACACTGAAAGGCAGGCAGTAAACTGTGTGCCTGAAAAATTAAACACTGAAAGAAAGGTGGTCTTACTTGACTCCGTTGGGTGTGATATTGTTGACGAGGCCATTGTCCCGGGACAAGACAGAGTTGTGATTGCTTCTGGTGCTGGGGGTGAAGAACTCATTCAGGATATACTGGGCCTGATGGAAGGCCATCAGACACACCCCAAACAAGGAGAAGCTGGAACAAGAGGAGATACAGCAGAGATTATTGGAACATCAAAATATGCCAGACAGTTACTCTTCACCTAAAAACACAGAATTACTATCATAAAAGGTTCAAATAAGTATTTGAGTATTCTATAGCTAGTCAGAATATTTACTTTAACATTGACTGTAATAACTAACAATTAATTAGAAGGCACTGACCAAGTGAAGATGAGGGTGACCACCCAGAACGTCTCCTCCCAGCTGGGGCCAGGAACCACCTGGGCGCAGAGAGGCAGCATGTGGTGGGGCAGCGTCACATTGAGGGTGAAAGGGAAAGAGGAGCCACGAGACGTCACCAGGGTGAGGTCCCGGATCACCCAGGATGAGGTGAAGTCTGGGGTGAACCTGAGGACACAGACAGGCAGAGACAAAGAGAGAGAGAAAAAGAGATGGACAGAGAGAGAGAGCGAGAGAGAGAAAAGACAGGAAGAAGAAAGTATAATTGGAAAGGAGGATTGCAGAAGTTTGTGAAAGAGGAAGAAAGAGAGTGGTAAATGAGTAAACAGATGCGGTAAGTGAGTGACACAGTGCCAGTATACAACAGCACACAGATTCCTCAGCCTTTTTAATTTATAACAGTGACTGCTGAGGAGCGAGTGATGAAAAAAACACTGTGCTGAGTGGCAACAGAAAAAAAAATCCATTATGTCCAGCAGTAAAAACTGAAATTCCATTATGTTCAGCAGTAGAGCAGACTAAAATTCCACTTACGCAATGGTGATCTCAGAAGAGGCGTTGTGGTCCAGACTGAAGGAACGACACTGCAGCACCTCGAAGCCAAAGCCCTGGCACTTATATCCATTGATATTCATTGACATGACAGTCAGAGGGAGCTCTCCTGCATTCTCCACCTTGAAACTCTTTCTGATAGCGAACAGCGGCTTGTTGGTGCGCAGGCCTAGGAGTGACATGGCACAGGGTAACATTTAGCTCAATCTGCGAGATGGTGCTGCTTTTTCATTTAAAATTCAAATATTTTCCATTTGATTTAAAAGGAATATCATTAAACACTCATTTGTTTATTGTTAAGTGATAGTAGCATTAATCTCACCATCGCGGCACTCCATGAGAGTTGACTGAGGCACATTGAAGCGCAGAGACGCCCCTGGGCCGGGCAGTTTGCCCCCAACTCTGAGCAGCTCCTTGGCCCCGTGGCCCCGCACTGTCACCATGTCAAACACTGTGAGGTTGTTCCTGAAACATGCAAAATAGGAGAATACACAGGAGCTAAGGATTGTGCCTCGTTTCACACCTTATATAACAAGCGCAGGTCCTGTCCAGGCCCACGGCGCCCTCTAGAGGCCTATTAAAGAAAGCGCAGATGACAGACTGACTACTTGCCTGACCTGAAAATGCCTCTTCATGCTGCCATGGGAAAACAAGCACAGATCCTATACAGGTCCACTAACGTTACTTCAATACCACAAGGTAATAACGTTACCTACCATTAAAGTGTGTAGGGCAGCAGAAGACGAGTTATCAAGTTACTGTTTACAAATCCCGTCACTAACACAGGCGAGTTTGCTGCAAATTGTGGAATGTTAAGTTTCACTTTTGTTTTCATGAGACTCTGTGTATTGAATTCAAAGCTGCTGGTCATCGCCAAATGACAGACATGACACGATGTGACATCAGGCGCATTAGAGATCTATTTAGATCAATTTCTATACATCGACCAACTTTTATTTTGCCTATGTATGGGAGACACTGCAACTCGCAGCCAAAGATGCCTTCTATCCTCGGCTGCGCCGCGGGAAAAAAATCAATACTGCGTCAATTGCGTTCATTTTTTTAATGCATTAAACATTTCAGATTAATTGCAAAAATTAATGTGTTAATTTTCCCAGCCCTATTTATAATAAATTTCAGAAAACAGTCTTGTTGTTTTGAGCTACTAAAATGTAATTCTTTTTTGGATCGTGTTCCATTCCCTCCATATTAAATCACTGTCAATGTATTTCGACCTCATGTTACAAATAAAAACAGTTTCAATCCAAACAGAGGTATACTCACTATTAAATATGAATGAAGTTATTACTAATCTGGGATGGAATTGTTTTTTAACACTGAGCAATTAATATCAAGTCACTTAGTTTTTCCAAAATGGATACATGCTGTATTTCAGGCAACCCTCCGCAACAGACGTTCGCATGAAAATATATATAATGCTTGAGAAAGACAAGTTAAGATAAGTTTATGAATAGATTAGTTGTTAATAGATATAGGCAACAAATCATGTTACTGCTCAGAGACTTATTGCATCTGAGGAGCATTGTTTTCAGTATTTCAATCATTCCCATCACACTAAACTCACCTCCCACTGTTGCTTTTAAAGTTTGTTCATCTGAAACAGTCAACATTAGCTAGAGATGTGTAGCCCCTGAAAATGAAACTAACATGGACCTCAGCGAAGTGGAACTCACTGTGTCCCTTTGCTTTTTCTCTCTTTCCTTTCTTTCTTTTCTATTCTGATGCCAAATTATTAACTTTTTAAGTATTTCTGCTAAGGAGATTTTCCATTTCTGCTCAAGATTTTCCATTTCTGATGTGACAGAGTTGCTGCTCCCACCGAACACTATTAACACTGCTGACACCGCGGATTGGGTTTACGCAACTGGGTGGCGAGGTTAGAAGCCATGGATATTTTGGGCATTTTAATCATGCCCAACTACCTGGAGAACAGAGAGCAGAGAACAGCAGCAGCAGAGGCAGAAACAGGATACTTTTAGAGACAGATAATTCCTAGAGGCCTCCTCAAAGAGAAGGAGGTTCTTCTCTAGACATGGAGGGCAACGAACAACTCCACGATGAGGAGACCATGGATTCCATCGAGCTAGCCAGGAAGCTGAAGGGGTGTGAGGCAGAGAAGGCGGGCCTCAGGAGAAACTATAAGGACCTTCTCTCCGAATACGAGGACTGCACTCACGAAAATATGGGCCTGCAGCAACAAGTGAAGGGACTGAAGAAACAGATGGCCCAAAGCAGACGCAGGCGGCTTAAGGCAGACAAGGAATATGAGTACCTCTGCCAAGAGAACGAGTACTTCAGCGGGAAAATTAAGAAGAAGGAGAACATGGCCATCCAGAAAGAACGGGAGCTGGCCACTAACCTTCAGGCAGAGAACGAGGAGCTCCGCAAGGAAATTAAGGAGTGGAAAGCAAAGCTCCAGAGTGCCCATGAGCTGGAGAAGGCACATCGGCAGGAAATGCAGGAGATGAAAATTCTCCAGAGAGAGATTGCCTTGACCTCTGAAAAGCTTGCAATCAGGTTCAAGGAACAGACTGAGGAGAAGATGGCCCTCCACCAGGAGAAGAAAGCCCTCCAAGAAAAAATGGAACTCAAAGAAAAGCTCGATAAAGACAAGGCTTTGAGCCACCATGAGCAGACCATGAGGATCAAGGAGCTGGAGAGTCTGGTGGAGGCACTCCGACAGGAAAATGAAGACCTGAAAAAGAGCCATGCGGACGAGGCCTTGACCACCCAGAGCCTCTCCATCGAGCTCAAGGCAGAGAAGAAGGAGAATGAGGCCCTACGCCAAAAGATGGAGGACCAGGTCATCCAGCTGAAGGCCGATGAGATGGAAAAGGAGGCCCTCAAGAACAGACAGGCAGAGGTGAAAGATGAAAAAGAGGTGGGAGAAAAACCCCACAACAACTCCAAGAGGCCTTCCGTGATGAGAAGATTCATTAAGCGATTCATTTAAGATTCATTAAGCGATTCATTTAAGGAGAAAAAAAAGAAGAAAAAGGAGCAGATGGAGTCCGCTTGAGTTGCTTCAAGCCAAGACCCTTAGCACATTGACACCTGTGCTCACTCTCTCTATTTTTCCTTAATAAAAGATATCACCAATGATATCTTTAAAATAATGCACCGCCTGTATTGTTTTAATTCTGTAAGTGGCTCTACAGCCAACATTGTATGCAGAGAATTTAAGACAGCTGGACATACAATGTTGTAGAGAAAATATAAGAGCTGTGTTGGATCTATAGTTGTTTTTATGTTTTTATCATATCAATTGTTTGTGTGGTTTTGCAATATGAGTGCTGTCAAATTCAGAAATGAAAGTGGAACTGCTGTGGTACATTTACCTCATCCTGGTGTCACATCATGACCTTGGAATAATAAGGTCCCATCTGACATTTTAGTCAAAAATGCAGCTCTAAAACATGTCTTAACATATTGCTGAATATAGATGTAGATAAGTATGTTAGTTTTGCAATAAGCTATGGAATGTGAAAAACTAAAAGCTTAATATTTCATTCATTTCATTTCTACTCTGAACGCAGATCGGAGTTTACATTCCTTACATTCAAGTTCTCTTTTCAGTCCAGTGAACAGAACTTAATTACATTTACCTCCTAAATTCACTCTAAACACAGGATTCCAGCTGAAAAGATGTTGGTATCACATGTCCTTCATGGTAGCAAAGACCATGGGTGATCAACTCTCCAACTAAAGAGATTTCTGTGACTAGCAGTTTGTATTTTGCCTTACTACCCAGTTTGGTAATTAAACAAGCACAGATCCTGTACAGACCCATGTACATGTGCGTGTGTGTTCAGTTCAATTCAGTTCACTGCACTGAAGCATTACGACACGGTCATCAGTTAAATAATTCCACTAATGTCACTTAAATACCACAGGTAATAACGTTACCTAGCGTTAAAGTTTATAGGGCAACAGACGACGTGGATGCATGTAAATTAGCGGCAGAGAGTGGAGCTCAGTGTGTGTGGGAACAATGCTCAGCTAGTGCGACACATTTATCGATTAAATTACCTATTCCACATTTATCGTTAAAATGACCTATTCCACCAACGTCACATACCACAGGTAATAACGTGACCTACCGTTAAGGTTTGCAGGACAGCAGAAGATGTGGATGTCTGTAAACTGATGGTGAAGAGTGTGGCTCAATGTGTGAGATCCAATATGGCATTATCAGTATGGGACTGAATGTGGCATTTAGCCCATAGGCGAGAGGCCATCTCTTAGTCAAAGACGCCCTCTTGAGGCCATCTCATGAAGCGACATCTCACTAAGCGTTACCTGACTGACTGACTGACTGACTGACCTGAATTTGCCTCGTGATGCCCTCGGCTGCGCCGTGGGAAAGACATATGAACTAACATTATAATCAACATACTAATATGAGTCAGTGTGTATTATTGTGTCGTCTTTCAAGAATAACATGACACTGTTCCTGAAACGCACGACACATGTGAATACACAAGATGAGGATTACACACCTTATATAAATGACATTATAGTCATCCTAATATACATCAGTGTGTACCTGATGATGAGAATGGTAGTGGTGGGTTTGTGTTCTGAGGGGGAGAAGACAACAGCGACCTCTCTGGCCTCCCAGGGCTGCAGCAGCAGGCGCAGGACGCCCTCTCCTGTCATGCCTTTGACACTTTCGCCAGCCTATGCACACACACACAGAAACAGGAAGAAATGGGTTGGCAGGGAAGTCAAGACAAGACAAAACGCAGTTGTCATAGTGGCACACGTTCATTCTGAATGCAGAAAAGGGGAGACATATTCTATAGACAGAAGTATTCCAGTATTTGCTGACGCTGTTTGCTGTATTCTGTTCTCCCGTGTGTGAAACTCAGGTACAAAGTTTGATAAAGATCACATGTTGGCAGCAGAAAGCATTACACAAACATTCAAAGATTAAGCAACGGCACAATTTTATTTCCCAGGGTGTGTCCCGTGTCTTTACCTTGGGGGGAGTAGCCAACAGAGAGAACTCTGTGGTGCTGATGTTGACAGAGAGGGGGCTGATATTAAACCTGCCAAACAAAACAAAGGAACAAAAGGAGTTTGACAAATCAACAAGAGCGACGTGCTGGAGCAGCATGGTACGAGACTCGAAATATTGAAGGTAAATGAAACGACAGCTTCAGTTGAATCCTTCTCTAGAACATAAAATAAATGCTCTCTCTGATGTACCATTTGGTTAGGAGGTCCAGAGCCTCCAGTGGGGCAGGGTACAGGGAGAGGGCGCGAATCTCTACAGAAACCACAGAAGAGGAAGGGTTCTTCAGCGTGAGCATCTTCACCTAGAACAAATGAAAAGACACACTTCTTTTTACTGCTGCAGACAAATGCTGCGACTTCAAAGTCTAGCTATAAGCCATAAACCATTTACAGTGAACACGCATTGATCACCTTGCTCTCATTGACGGGGGTAGCACCAAAGTCTAGAGGAGAAGACGTCTCCACTGGGAGTCTGGGCCACCTGAGAAGACAAGAGGATACATATGAATAAGGATGTTAATGCTGTGTAATGACAGACTGCAAGACACACATGAAATAAAAGGAGCGTGTGTATACGTGTCTGACCTGCAAGGCAGCTGGTCTTTGTGGCTCTGCCATCGAGAGCAGAGCTCAGCAGCCAGCCTGCTGTCTACAGCCCAGGAAGAAGGGAAAAAGTCTGGGAGGAGAGAACGCTGCCATTGGGCATGACCTGGTGGGACAATAAAAAAAAAAAATTAAAAATAGTAAGATTCTCTCTGTCTCTTTTTCTCTGACACAGGGAAGCAGATTAGTGCCACGTCTCACCTGCTTCAGACAATCTGAGAGGGCAGGGTCGTCCACACTCTCGCTCAGCCTCAAACACCACTTCCCCCTGCTGAAGAGAACAAACACTTAATCTATTACCACATCTTATCCCACCTAGTAATCCCCAATTCAACGCTCTACTAATCCATCCTATCCATGATTGCTGGCCTGTTACCTTGGGAAGGGTAGCGTGAAAGTAAAGGGGGATGTGCAGCGCTGAGCCCAGACTGGTGTCCAGACTGAGGGTGGACAGCAGGTTGACGGGCAGCGTCCTGTTGAGCAGCTGCAGGGACAGGATACGCCAGCAGCCCTGGAGCACCGTCAGCGGACTGCTGAAGTTCATCACCTGGCAGAAAGGGGGCAGCAGAGAAGTTACTGTCAAATCCTATTCTGAACATGGGATCCCAATGATAAATTGATTAAATGTAAATTACCAGTCAAAAGTTTGGACATACCACATTTTTCTTAATCTTTACTATTTTCCACATTTTAGAATAATAGTAAAGACATCAATACTATGAAATAACCAAAAGTGTTAAACAAATCCAAACTATCTTATATTTTAGATTCTTTTAAGTAGCCACCATTTGCCTTGATGGAAAGGCAAAGGCTTTGGAAAGAAATTCATATATAGGCATCAACTTCACTATTTATATTTGTCTAAGAAACAAATTTCAAGTATTTAAGCATAAGCCTTTAGATCAAAATGGCTTTAAGATAATGAAAAACATTCAATCAGGTGTGTCCAAACTTTTGACTGCTAGTGTAGCACACTTTGCATAGGTCAGAATTAATTTGATAAACTAATTGGGAGGTGTGAGATCATCATGTAATTCGATTTGATCTTCATCAGATCATCATCTGATGTGGCGGTACATGCCTTCAGTACTCCTTGCAACTTCTGTGAGAGGCTGGCGTTGGTGACAGTGAGGGGCAGGTGGAGGGGGTTGGTCAGCCACAGCTCTACCTGGTCTGTGTCTCTCTGTCTCTGTCTCACCTGGAACAGGCTGGACAAATCCCACCCCGGTCGTCTGTAGGTAGTAAAAACAAAACAGCATTAAAATATGCTCCATAATATTCTTTAACTGGTACCTGGTGTGCTAACTCTTCATGACTAAGTTAAGTCTTTTGATATTTACATTTACTGTGATGAATTAATCTTTATCAGAACCAAATTAACTAAATAATTCAAGGTGATTGTCACTAGCTACTGCCATACAGTATCTGGAGAAAAGGACAGTTTAGTGAGGCTATAACGATGAACGTTTCTTGTTACAACTTGTATGTGAAAATGGCAAAAGACCACTGTGTTTTGAGAGTGTGCAGTGTTACCTGTGTGTGATATGTAGTCCAGGAAATGTGTTGGCTGTGTGGTTTCCCAGAATCTTTAAACTGATATGACTTAAGCATCTCCTTCCTTGGCCTGGCAATGAACCTGATGACACCAACAGGTACAAAACTGTTGTTACTCAAATATTCAAAGAGGGTATTGTGAATTATTATTGCACTTAGAAGAAATGATTTGGACTGTAATGAGTCTATTAACCTCTGCAGGCTAGGGTAGCCACTTGCGTGAAGTTCTTTGCTTCCGGTCTCAGAAGAACCTGATTAAATTCCAGACTAGCATCCACTTTTGATAGCACCTGCATGTCCTGGGGAGATAAAAACATCATGTCAAAGCGTGAAACATTGCTACCTAGAGGCCATAAAGAAACAAAACAAACAGCTCACCTTTACGTAGAGTTTCTTGCCTCCAGAATTCAACATATGAACTCCTATTTTCGGTTCCCCTGTAGAGAGAAGATATAGATAGGTTCACACATAGTTATACCCAATCTTGATATCAAATCTCTGCAAAATGTACAATATTCTGTGATCAATAGATTCTCCCACTATCATTAATTAACCATTAATCAAAACCGCTTGCCATAGCTAGACAGTCAAACAAAGCAATTATTTTAAAGAATAAAACTGACAAGTCAAAAAGGAAATTGATTTCCATTTTGATATAACCACTAGTGATGCTACCAGCCAGTAAAAGTTTAACGTACTTAATTTAAAAATGGATGCTCACACTTAGTTCTCCAACTATCTAAAATTGTGTGGGATGGATGGAGAATCTACAAGCTAGGGGGGAAGTGTGTACCTTTGTATTTTTTACCCTGGTTTGACCCACCTTTCTGTATCTATCTGTACCATTGTAATAGATAACTCTACTGTTGTTGGTGCACTGGGCGTTACCCATGAACTGCACTCATCAGCACAGTTACCAGCATAGCTGAAAACAGGGTGTGGTGGTGATCATGGCTAAGTAGGAGCAGGGCTGGGTATCGTGAGAAATCCCGTTCAGTTTCTTCAAATCTGACACAATTCTAAAAAGACACATTTTTGAAGCCTTTTTTATAGACTAAATATTTTACGTGTGACATTTGAACCAAGTTTGCATTTGAGTAAGACTATGCACAATTGATTTTCACAATAACAACAGCCATAGGCTAGTATCAATCCTATGATCTTATTGTAAGAGTCCAACATCTTGAAACTTTTTGATAACTTTTGATGCTTTAAAATTGATACCTATACCAAAAATTAGTATGGTACTGATAAGTTCTGTGATACAAAGCCCCAGGTATGATCATACATAAAACTCCCCACAGTAACAGTACACCACTTTTATGGATGAATATGCTGAGTAGACACCTGGGGCTGACTATATTGGCTCTCTGATCTTCAACCTCTGTGTTGCTCTGTAAAGTGAGACCAGGAAAGCAGGACCAATGTCTCCTCATATTTCTCTCCTGCCTCTCATCTGATAGCTCTATCTAGACATCTATAGCTTCACCCACAGCAACCCACTCCCTCCAACTCTTTTGTTTGTTTTTTACTTAATCAGAACTTTTTTCCCCCAGAGTCAAAGTAAACAGGATTTGTGACAAAGGGGAATGAAGCCACAGGAATTGAAGATAACTTCATTAGGTCTATTTTTCAACCTCAAAATGTAAACACTATATTTATCTTCCCAACTTCTGCTGTGATAGTGATCTACCACAGAAAGGGATCTGGGAAGAGGCATTTACTGAGGTAATTATAATGGCGGCTGAACATGCAACAATGTCCTGATATGGAATTAGATAAATGTGTTTCTCTGTGCACACTGGATTCAAATCGAGAACAATCATATGATCCAAGATCTGGATCTGATTGTTATTTAATAAACAACAAATAAGTCAGATCCAAATTGTATGGTATACAGTATTTTAGCAAGGCTATATGACATTGGCCCAATGTCTCAAAGACAAATCCCTTCTGAGAATGTGAGAGACTGACAAAAGAAACCCACCTACTGCACCCCATCCAGCAGCGGGGGTCACCAGCAGCACCAAGATGTGCTCAATGACGTAAGGCTTGAGCTTGTCCAGGTCAGCGGGATGGTCACTGCGCTCTGACAGATTAATCTGCAGACTGAGGCGCTCTTCGCTCTGGAAGCAGGACCCCTGAGACAGGACAGGAAAGGCATACCAGTCACGCACCACCGAGAGAGTCGGGGGGGGGGGGGGGGGGGAGGAGAAAAGGGGGAGAATGAAAGGTTGGACAGAAAGAAAAAAGAAACAATGAAAAAAGAAAATAACAAAACTTGAAGAGGAAAGAACGAGAAAGAGCAAGAAACGTGAAAGACAGAGAGAGAGAGACTTTATGAGTGTATGGGTAACAGTCAAGGTGGAGATACGTATATGGTGAAGGAACACTTTGTTCAGTGTGAATTATTTTCTTATCTGCTGACAGACAGCAGTATAGTCAGATGCATACATCGACAGGCAGAAGCCGGCGGGCAGTAACCTTCCCCTCCCCATCCCTGTGACTAACACTCTCTTGAAGCTGACAGATCAGTATTGGGGGAGTGAAAAGCTCAGCGCAAATCAGGGCTTGTCTCGGTGAGTGAATCACGACTTGACAACCTGTAGACAGATTCCCTGGCTTGGTGCCACTGGGGCTCAGGCCTGCAACAGCAAACCTAATTCCTTGAGACCAAGTCTACTACTTGCTTCCTGTGAGGCTCATTTCATCTGTGAGCAATATCAACACTGATCCAAGGCCAGTTTTGAATTTTGTTTGTGAAGACATGTAAGTCGAGTTAAAAGGAATTGAGGAGCAGGTGTGGATCCTAGATACAAGCCCAAAGGTCACAGCTAGGATGCAAATAAACATAAGGATGATTTCAGTTTGTGACATTATGACGATAAGGTTGGTTTGTAATCAGCCCTCTCTTGCATCATGTGTATTGCTGCACCTGGGAGCTCCAAGTCAATTATGGAGTCTCCTGAGAGAGCAATTAAAAGCCTGGCAAGAGATCCCACCCTCCTCAGGGGTTTTGGAGGAAACAGACTGCAGTCAGATGCCAAAACCTGCCGTCCATTTCAGTTCTGCACTAGCTGGCCTTCTGCCAGAGTAGTGGGTGTGACGAGAGAAGCAAAAACTGCTCAACTTCATTTTTACAATGCAGGCTCATGCACTGCGAAAATCAGTGTAGGATCATATGCTGTAAAAATTAATGTACGTGGTGAACTGTCCTTCCTTGTGCTTCTTTCTGTGGGGTTTCCCCTCAGTGGCACAGTATGTCTACAGTATGCCCTCTTCCTCATTTGCCATCTTGTTTTTCCATTGACAACTGAGAAACTACTGTAACTGCCTGCAAATACAAGCATGTATACTTTTATGCACAATTTTATGTGTAATTCAGAGAGATTAATGACATTTGTGCCATTAAAAAGGTTTAGAATGTTATGTCAGGAATTCATTGCAGTTAAGTGAAGTAGACTGTTTCTCTGTATAAATGAATTGGGGAGTCATCACTTTGGGTAGAATCACTGCACTTGAGTTTTGAATTCAGAGGTCATGCCCCTTTGTATTGAAAAACAAAACGTTTGATTAGTCAGTACTGAACACTGGCTGATAAAAATGTTCACAAATCAAAATAACTCAAAACTCAAAATAACTAAATCAAAACTAACTTGAATGTGAAGACCAGAATGACCCGTTAAATGGCTAGACAATTTAATAACAGCAACCAAATGAAACAAATGTGAGGCATGAAAGTACCTGAGGATTGTTGAACAAACTCTTGGGTAGGCTGCACTCCAGGAGTAGACCCAGTATGGTGATGTTGGAGGCATCTTCCTGCAGGGGATGCAACAATACAGACAATGTAGCTAGTGGTCAAGTAAAACCTTTCATGTTTCACATTACAGAGACTAATAAAAAAAAAAATCAGTCAGCCGTCCTGCACTATCACAAAAGTAAAAGTGCAAAACGAGGACAGGAAACAGAGCGACACCCACATCATGAGCGCATCTACTTTTAAAACTGCATGTGACCGTTAGACAAGCTGTCCCGTAAAACGAAACTACAAACACTATCCACAAAAATGAACTCACAACCTACAGTACCATCTAGTATTAATTACAAATATTCATAGAAACAAATGCATTTGAAGAGGCAGAATTTGAATGAATGGTGTGTGTGCAAAACAGAAATATGAACACAAAGTTGGCACGATGTAACTGTGGTACAAAATGTAGGACATCAATTTTGAGGCCAATAAGAAATGACTGATGATGTTAGGCATTTAACATAGAGAATGTTGCTGTTAACTGGCATGTACTGAAATATGACGAGCCGAGGCCGAGTGGAAAAGAGCTGCATTTGGCGTAAGCAGCAGTCTGAGTGATTGTGAGAACCACGGTCTCGCTGCACTTAGCCAAGCTGACATTTTGCAACTGCCACCCCACTTCCTGTTGTGGAGGAGAGTACTCCTTTGAGATAGCTTCTCACACACTTTCACTCCTTCTGCTTGCTCCTGAAACTGTGTGCTAGTTTGTCAGTGTTTGTTGTGTGCATTTGTATAGGTTTGAAATTTGGCTTAATTATATAATATGTACACAAGAATGAGTGTATGTGTCAGTTTATGTGGTTATGCTCTGCACACAAACATTGATATTTGGTTCGAAAGCAAGCAAACAAATGCTTTTGTGACATCCTGCATGCTGATTGCACACACATTCTGCAATTTCATGGCAACAATTGCTTGAGAGTGTTTATCACAAAGCCTGTGTATATGCATGAGGCCATCTGTTTATCAGGGCTGGCAGGATGGGTGAGGTCAGCTGTTTCTAATGATGAGATGTCATCCACCACTCTGGAGGGCCTGTGCAAACCACCAGACAGCAGAGCAAAGACATTTAAACACATACCTGAGTTTGGGTCAGCTTAATGCTCTGGATGTGAGGGAATATTAGAAGACTATCCTTTCTTTGGACAGACTTTAATGAGCCCCGGTGGACTCCCACACCAAATACCTGGAATAGAAATAGTTAACATGAAGGGATTTTCAACACCATCTGCATTCCATTAAGGGTGAGCAGTCGACATGTAAACCGTGGAGTAGCGTCATTTGCAGGGCTTGAATTGGACTTCTTGTCCCTCCCAATGCTGCTAGTGCTTTGTGCTTAATAAAGACAAAGAATAGTACGCTAATAAGTAGGCTAATGATTAGATGTAGCATCTGTGGATGTTTTACAGTATAGCCTAAAGAATTTTCATCGTGCTGCAATATGTACAGGATATCTGCAGGTTTCAGAAAGACAAAGTTAGACTTTTTAAATGCTACACTGAATTGCAAGACCAATTTAAAACTCAAAACAGAGAAACAAAACTGGCATAACCAGCCTGAACATAGCTAATGAAAGTTCTGAAACTATGAATGTGCAGTCGAAGAAAAAGAACACCAAGAACTAGGCTAAATTGCTAAGGGACATGAAGTCCAATTGCTTAGTAAAGCAGATGGAAAACATATTTTGCATATTGTACCACGAACCCTGTTCTGTATTTATCTTCGAGCGGATATGCAGTGCAAAGAAACATTGCATGGTGAACAAAATTACACCTCTAATAACTGTATTTAAGACATTTTGATACTTTTTAAGGCCTCAATTTTAAATATATTCGGAAAAAACAAATTGAAATGCCTTTGTTACATGTAAGGGGAGTACCGCTGTAGGGAGCTGCGCATGACAGTTCAAGTGTGTGTGCATGCCTGGGCGTGCTCACTTGCCATTAATAAAGCTAAACATTGCTACTCAGCTTTCTGATGTCTGAAATATGCAGGTTTAATTTGAGATGGACACAGTTCACGCCTACCAAAAACGTGATACACATTTCTAAGGCATCTGAAGCCTATTTCTATTGTTTATTCTGATTTGGTTTGGTTCCAATGTGGCTGACAAAGAGCTGACTTCTCCCAGAGGTTCAGTTTCCTACAGCTGACACTGTATAGCCTAGGGTAGATTGTTGCTCATGCACAAGCAATAGGCCTATGTTACAAACTTTGCTCATGTTGGAACATGAAAGACATCTAACCATCATTGACAATGGTCTCACAAAACTGTTGTGAAATTGAAGACGGAAAAAAAACTCTCAGGTGGTAGTGCAGCAAGGTGTGGTGGAAAAACACAACAGACCCATGGACTGGAGTGCAAGTAAGACTAGAGGATACAGCGGTTTGTGTTCTCAGAGCATGTGAATACACATTCACTGGCTATTTCTAGCTGCCACAAAGCCAACACAGATAGGGGTCTACTGATGTGAAATAGAAGCAGAGAAAATAAAATCACAAATAGTGCGAAACTAGGTTTTTAGCTAGAGGCAATAGTGAACTACTGTATAAACTGATTTTCATTGGACGTAATATCAAAAACTCTCCTGCCAAGTGGCTACCAGTATTAACAGTTCCCTACTTGAGCTAATTTCTACCTCCACTTTTCAGGTCCTGATCATGTAATGTGAGGTGAACAAACATTTTCTTAAATATAATCTGGAAACAAAGTTCCTACATGGCTTGTGTCATCAAAATTCGAATGGCATAAACAAATCCAAGAGGTTCTTCAATAAGGGTAAAATATTTGAACACAACATATTTTTGTATCTTCTCATCGAAATTTAAGTCTGCAAATTACTTAATGTGCTATTAATAAAGTCTTAAGCACAAAATGTGGAAGTTCACTATTTTCCCAACAGAACAAGGCCCACGGCAGGAGGTGTATTTATGGAACTGACCTGGTATGACAGAAGCCCATGGGCTGATGTGTTTATAAATAATGAGTTTTCTACATTGCCCTCCTCAGATGGGAGGAAGATGAGTTTAAAAGAGGCCTTCCCTCTGGGTGGGATCACCTAGGACAGAGGAAAAACACGAGGCCGTAAGATGTTTTCAGATAGCATAATACAGGACACTCACACAAATCAAGAGGAAAATAATGATAAACATCACTACTTGCGGATATCTTGTGCACCCGCACGCACACACTTACCCTTCTGTGGAAGGAAGGCATGTGAAAATGCCTGCTGGATGTAAACATTGACAGCAGTGTCACAGGGAGTTCCTGACTGGGGTTGTGTATATATATGGTTTCAGCTCTTGGCAGCCCCAGTGGCCTATGAAGACGGGGGACAGTCAGAAGAGCATCATAAATAACTGGGTTCTCCATGAAGCATTTACCCATGGAGCACCATGGCTCCCAAGCTGAAAATCTAGGAGCATACATCCAAATTTTAGGAGCACAATTATGTACACAATTATCTATATCCCTTTCATGAGTCCTCTATGTAGCCTATACTACATTAGGTCTCTGTATTGCCCTTTTAAACCATTAGGTCCACAAGGCTAGCGGTGGGTGACAGAACTGCAAAAAATATACATATACGCCAAATCCAACTTTACTCAATTCTATAGCAAACTTTATCTGGGGAAATTTAGGGGTAAAATTTGATCATGCATTTTGAATGATGTCCCTTCAAGTTTTACATAAAGAAATGTCATGGCATTTTCAAAGTAGTACTTTGTGTGTTTGTCTGAAAATGTATTTTCCTTAATCCAATATTGCATAATTGACACCTTTTCAAAGCGTAACACAACAGAGCAAATAGTTTTACTGTTTCTATATTCCTCCTATATTCCTATTACAGATGAGGTCTTCAATTTTAAATAACAGCCCATGTCTTGGATCTAACATTAGGCAAATAAGTCTATATAGCATTTATATTGTCTAGTATAAACAAGCCATCTCCAGCTGGACTGAAAAAAGCATGTGGACATGTGCATGTGGGTCACTGGTCCTTGCCACAGTGGTTATGTTGTTGCTGTTGCCAAAATATGTGAGGTAGAAATTGTGTCACTGAAAATGTTGAAGTCTGAAATCAAGCATCAATCATGCTGCAGACCCATCTCATGTTTGAAACATTCATTTCAATCAAATGAAGACATCTTCAGTCTAATATGGCCAATGACACTGAATGCAAACACTGAATAAAGATATTGCATACCTCTCCCACCACAGTGCAGTTAGCATTAGTTAGTGTTAAGTGTTAGTGTTACTTCATTGGGTCATATTTAATATGGCACTGGGTAAAACATTTGCATAAAATTCAAATGTTTGTTTGTATTCATATGCACCAAGTTAGATGAAACTATTCTTGTGACCATGTATGGGAGTTCACAAATGGGTGAGTGTGGTCATAATCCAGTCACTGTAATGGTTACGGAGAAGACTGCCACTGAATAGGTCTCCAGTGTTTTGCATTGTATCAATATGGGGAAGCTATGACTCATAAGCCATTTGCCTCTTTGTAAACAGATAGGTAACAGGTATGAGTAATTCATGTTTTTTATCTGAGATAGGCCCCATTGTGAGAGATAAACAACAGAAACAACAAAGCAAGCAAGGCTATGAAAAGGCCTTGGGCGACATTACTGCAAAGATTAGCTCACTGGGTTTGGCCATTTGTATTGTGATCTGTTACAACAGTGACAAATTTCTCTTTTTAATCTTGTAGGGAAACCTGCGTGACAGAAAGCGTACACGATTTTATTAATCCGATTATTTCTTACTGTACGCATGTTTCCTCTTTTGCACGTATGTGACCTTTTAGTGTGCAATCACATTTTTATAACTGAGGCCCCAGGTGTAGTCTTTGGTTGGTATCAAAACCTGTATACTCTTGGCCCTCCATGGCATATGGTTGCCTATCCCTGTTTCACAAGTAAACACATCAAAGTCATGATGAGCCAAAGTCAGATTGAAATGAGACTGCTATGTTAATTATTCTTGTCTGGAACATTGACATGTAGGCTATTTCACCTTTTAAAATTGGAAATATTAAGTCCATAACAATGTCTTTTCAATGCACTCTCACTTTTGAAAGTTGGAGGATCGATATTTCACATCCGCACTAGGACCAGTGGAAGCAGAAGTATCTTAAAAACCTTGAATATGACACTTGAAATTCTTGTAACAAAACTGAATGATTAGGCCTACATTTTGCCTGCTTTAATATCATGCCAGTGGGTAAATGATGGCAATTTTCACTAAATTGAATTAAAATACATTAAATTTACTTGTTATGGTGTGGGTCAACCTTAACACAGAAACTACACAGAGAATGTTGTGCTTCATTCGGCTGCTGGAATGCTGGCATTTGGCCAACTATACAAAACTGGATGTTTATTTGAATGTCTGCATTTTTTTAATAATGGGAAATACTAGACTTTAAAAACACTAGGAAGAATGCACAACATGCACTGAGAATTGTCTAATCTTGACAGTAGATGCTCCAAGGATGCTGCTATCACAACGCAACATTGGTAGTGTAGCAGGAATATTCTTTATCGAATCTAATAAAAACTAGTACAAGAACTGGTTATTCCAATCTGTGCCCTTAGTCTACTTCTGTGGGTATGACTAGTACCCACAGAAGTAGTACTTTTATGTACTCTTTGGCATGGTATTGTGATACTTATTGGTATAATAATGCATAGTCTGGTATAGTATCATGGGATAAAACTGTGGTATCTTAAAAGCACTGCCGAAGACAAACCAAACATTTGGTTAGCCTATACCAGGATTGGACACAACTTATCTGACACACTTTTTAAATACGTTTAAGGACTTTTTGACATGTGGGTCCAATGTTATTCATCACTGACATAAGCTTCCACTTTATCTGAAAAGACTTCTTCCCCTTACTCAAATACAGCAAGGAAAGTTGAGCAAATTTGCAGAAACAGTGACACATCCTAAGTAAGCATTGGCATTTTCATCAAATGTGTTATATTTGCAGCGTACATGGTAGATCTCAGCAATGGAAAAATATGCCTAACAATGGTGTAAGATATAAACTATGAAGGCATGCTTCTTGAAGAATAACACAACAGGGATTATGGTTCGTTGAGTTATGTCCACAAGTGCAAGTTGTATGAAAGTGCCCAGAGAATTAAAACTATGTCAGATATTTGCCTGTTCTGTGTCCACATCAGTAGTGACATAAAGGTGTCAAGCTATCCTTGATCAATCGGAATTTCTGACCCTGAATCTCTGTGTGCAGATATTACAGACTAGATCTACGCCGTCTTTCCTCCTGCTTTATTTCCTTGGAGAGAAGCTATGTACAGGAGCAGGCCAACAGCTAGGACAGTCGGTGTGTTGTTTGGACAGGGCTGGACATAGCGAACACCAAGCAGCACATGGAATCTGGGCTAGGAGAAACCCTGATGTAATTAGTCAGCAGTCAATGGTGGTCTGTTTGTACATGACTGCTTCTCTCTGCAGATAGAGCACAGGGATACAAAGGTAGCACTTTTACTGCTTTGTAACACTTTGGGAATGGGACAGCGCATTATGAAAATAAATCCTGATTATTAAAATTCATTAAGGTGAGGCAGAGAAGCACAACCTTTATTACATGTTCCATTTCTATGTAGACAAAATGGAGCGGGTCATAGTGGATACAGCTTTTGTTCAGCATTAGCAGCTTGTGAGTCAATTCCATCTATTGCTGAAAAGTCTATATAAAGGTCTATAGAACATGGGCATTGTGTAGTGTGAGTAAGACAGATACAGTGAAAAGCCCAAGTATTGGGACAGTTAAATAAAATTGCTTATTGCTGCACACTCCTGAAATCTGTATCTCAGCTCAAAAGATGAATATGTGGAAAAAGCACAAAATGCCAGCTTTTATTTATGACTGTTTTGTTACACCATGTTACAACAATGTCATTTGTTGTGTTCAGGCCTGCCAATTTCAGGTGAGCATAATGGTTGGAAAGAACATAAACTGGAGCAAATTAAACTTGTTTTAAGTTCGTATTTGGTCACATACCCTTTGTTTGTGGGGTTTTCTGACTTGAGTTTCCTTTTAAGCAAGTGAAATGCATGCTCAATAGGATTTAAATGGACTGGTCCAGTTTCCACAATGGTCAAGTGTAGCCTACATTTTGGATCATTGTCTTACTGAATTGTGAACTTACACCTGAGGAATTTAGGATTTTTTTTGGACATGTGAAGACAAGATCTTTCTTTAAACTTCAGAATTCAGTCTGCTGCAGACATCTTCAGTAACATCATCAATAAAGACCAGTCAACCGCTTCCAGAGGCAGCCATGCGTTCTCAAGCCATGACACTGCCTCCTCCATGCTTCACAGATAAGGCAGTACGCTTAGGATTATTTGCAGTTCCTCTCTTCACAGTCTATCCTTGCCACCACTTTCATAAAGGGTTATTTTTGTCTTGTCTACAAAACTTTGTTTCAGAACTCTTCTGGGTCTTCTGGCCTGGTACTTCTTTGAAAATTCCAGTCTGGCCAGAATGACTTGCATTTTACAGTGCAGCTTTTGTATTTCTCCTGTCAAAGTCCTCTGCAAATGGTGAACTGTGATAGTTTCATGTGCACTTTGTAGATTGTCTACAATCTCTTTGGCTGTTGTTTTAGATTTTTTATTCACAGCTCTAGTGGTTTTTCTGTCATCAGTGTTTGTCATCTTCCTTGGACGATCTGATTGTTGCCGATTGCTCACACCTTCAGTAATTTCTATATTTTTCCACATGTTGATTTTGCAATGTCCAACTGCTCTGTAATGGTTCCAATTGGAAGTTTCTTTAAGCTTATCTTCAAAATTCCCTTCATCTTGGTTTATGCCTTCTAACTCAAGAAGCAGACTCAAAAGGTAAACACAGCCTTTTTATGTATGCGCAATTAATGCCACATTGAACACATGATCAATCAAATAGCTCTGTCACCCATTGTTCCAATACTCATGCTCACCTGAAATTTGGTGGGACTGAACACAACAAATTACTTTGCTCCCACATGGTTTAACATGCATGCAAAAAACAAAACAAAAGCTTTTATCTCATATTTATCTTTTGATCTGAAATATGAATTGCATTAAGCAATTTTACTTCACTGTACCAATACTTATATTAATGTATAATAACTATACAATAATTATATGATTATATGACACAAAATACTACTCAAGTGTTACCAGCTACTCCAGAAAAGTCCAAGAATTTTCCATAAAATATGTGCTGCCTGTAAGTTTTTGCCTTCAGTAATAGCACTCATGACTGCTGTCCAACCACAGCAATGAATCTGCTATTCTGGTTGTTTTGGGAGCAGGGAGGCAAACAGCGGAGTTCTTAACCTTTTTGACTGGGGTCAACCCTCCGCTGTAAGCGCCTGGCTGCTGGGAAAGAGAGCTTGTTGCCATATTAGGGTATCCTGTCTGTTCTTTAAGGTTCTATGGGGATTGTTTAAGGGCCCCGTGCTTCATGAAATCCTCTTCCCGTTCTGTAGCATTCATCACAGTGACAGCTGCTTGCTGTGAAGCCGATTCTGTGGCCTTTTCGTGAGACTCGCCAGAACTCAGGTTAAATTAAGACGGTGGACTTATAATATTTATCCTACATGGTAGTGAAGGACCATTTTCCACATCACTCATAAGACTGTGAGATGGCAAAGTGAAGTTTTAGCCTTGTGCTATATGTTGGGCATGCAGAATAAAGGGTTTACAATTTTCAGTACAATATGAAGAACATGATCTACATGTCAGTTTCTGTTTTTCAGAGCGGTCGTGTGAAATTAGGAAGTGAGACTTGTACTTACTGTGTCCCAAACTCCAGAGCTGGGGGCTGGAAATGCAGGGGCCTTCCATTCTCCCGCGTATATGGAGAGGAGCTGGTGGAAAAGAGAAAATATGACAAACAAAACATTAGGCCCAAGCCCGGCATTCACATTAAACTAAATAAGTTTCACTAAAGTACTGAAATGTGAGAAGATAAACATTTATCCTTGTGTCTATTAGTAACACTTTAGGACAAGAACACCAGGTCCCCTTTCCAACAAACATGTGACAGTTCACTGTGATGAATGAAAAGTCAAAACTATGACTGCCCCGGGTAGCTCCTCAAACTACTAACTTTCCTGCCTAACAATGGGGTTGGGATCCTGCCACACTTCAGTACTTCAGCAGGCTCATAAAGGAAAGAAAATTAGATGGCTATCACACAAAGAGGGAGGGCAAGTATCGGAGATGATGAATTACAGAGATTTAACTGAAGCCTTTGTATGTTAAATCCATTTCACACCCCACTGAAGGGGTTCAAGTTGCAACTAGACAAAAAACCACAGCTTAAATGTCTTGGGAAACGCTATCCCTGATACGCAACATTCTCTCTTGTATTGGAGAGAACATCACATCAAATTCCAATATTAGATGTCACTCTATGTAATGAGGCTATTTTTCATTGGGAAACATTACATACTTCATAGAACATCACTTAAGACCTTTTCTGAATTGTTAGGATCCACAGGTACTTGTGGCACTCAACTGATCCACCAAGCAGCTTGTATTTTAATGAAATCTCAACTTTTGTAACTGTTTTGCTTGTTATGAGGGCTTTAGTTGGGGTTTGTCCATACAAGAGAGAATGTCACTTATTGGGGCAAAGGAAACAGGTTGCTCATGTTGGACTGCAACATGCTTTCAACACCCTTGCAGCATATTTGATGCATTTCAAAATACAAGGGACAAAGCCCTTTAAAGCTATTGTTCAGCTTTGGAATAGTTATGTACTCTTATTTCAGATGGAGATATACAGTACACCGCACCTTAACCATTCTTTCTTGCGAAAGCCATGCCTAAAATATCATATTACTTGTTTCACCTGAATGCACTTAAGCAAATGGAGCAATATCATTGTCTATAAAGACTTCAAGAGCGAACCTGAAGAAGCCACAATGCGAAATGCGTTGTTCGCCCCAATATCCTACTATAAATGAGGAAAACTCTGTCCGTCTGTCCGCATCCATTTTGCTCCTCAATGGGTTGGCCAATCAATCTGAAACTGCACATGGCCATTGAGCATTGGCATAGGCAGGGACTGACGGAGCTGATTTTTCCATTTTCACAAATTTACGCTGTTTATGCGCTTTTTTGGCAAGTCTGCGCGGAGTTGTGGCGCGCGCATCCCTGGAAGTCTGCACGTAGTTGTGGCACGCGCATCCCTGGGTAGGGACTAGTTTTGTATGAATTAAACTAAAAAGTCGATTTGAACAATCCTGGTGTGCGCTGGATTACTTTGATCTTGTCTATAAAGACTTTCCACTGTAGACCAACATAGCAGGTGCATATAGATGCTATGTGCTTTCCTTGCTACTGACACTGCACAGCATGCGAGCGACACTGAACATAAGCATCCAACCACAAGTTAAAGGGTTAAAACAGGAAGCTGTTTTTCAATAAGAAGCGATCTCAAATGTCATGTCTCACACATAGTATAAAACTAATCACTAAAAACACAGCACCTTTGTCACATGTCAAGAAAAAGACACTAAATATAACTTCTTACTAAAAAAAGACAAGCGAGAGAGTTTATGGTGAAAGCATATAGGATCAGAATACTTTCAGATGAAAAACAAACAGAACATTCACAGGCTTATAGAAATGGAGATACACCCAATGGACAAGTATGCCTGAACTCTTCCTCATATCCTCATTGTCTGAGGTCACTGCAGCCCCTTTTGGAGCTCCGCTGTGTTGTTAATAGTGGCAGTGTGTGTCCTGTACTAATGAGCTCTGTGGTGGGGTGCCTCGCAGCAGGGAAGCAGCAGCTGCTGTGTGTGTGTGTATACGTGTGTGAAAACGTGATTGAACCCTGCTGACAGAGGACTGACGCAGCTGTTGACCAACGTAGGCAAGCAAGTGGAAGACCTCTGTTATGATCTAAGTATTAATGTTGATCGCCTGGGCAAAATAATCGCTATTGTTCTAGCTATGTTTAAAGATGTCAGTTCTCTATAGGTTTTCAGACTTGATTCCCCTCTAGGGATGGGAATTGATAAGATTTTATTGATACCAATGCCATTATCGATTCTGCTGATCGGTCCGGTTCTTTATCGATTCCCGATCAATTTTCTGTGTGGAAAAAAAAGTAGGCCTACACAGGTTTTCAGCGTCAACGCAGCTGTTTTATCATCTCTTGAGTCTGAACACAGTGTAGAATGTCTGCCTAATAACATTTGAACATGTTAAAATAAATTACAATGCTCCTTTTCTTAAAATTATATAACTTGGAAAACAAATAAGATCGTTAGATGGTTACCCTAAGATGTTTCAACATATTGCTGGTGTTTCCACCCTTAAGGCTGCGTTCACACATAGCGTTTTTTCTCCAACCGCCAGCGCCCTTTTCTCATCAAAAGTAATGGGAAGCGGCCGCAAGGCGCACAAAAGGCGGCCGCTCCCAAAAAGCGCTGCAGCTGCGTTTTTTTCGTCAGAGCGGAGCGCTTTCAAAAGTTGAGAAATGTTCAACTTTTCAGAAAAGCGCCGGGTGACGTGAACCGCTTTTTCCCAGCCGACCAATCGCGATGACAGAGATGCTGGCCGTTTCCCATAGCAACAACAAATATGGAGAAGGAGAAAGTGAAAGTGCCGGTGGAGAAATGGGACGTTGTAATAAGTGAATTTACGTTACCGCAACAGCGATCATAAAGGCAGTATGGATTATACTGGACATGTATTGGAAATATCTGGTAAGCCTTTGCTTGTTGCACAACACTGCTCTGTCTGATAGAAGAGCTAACCAGCTGGTTAGTGAGCTAGCAGCTGCTCAGCTAACGTCAGGTGACGTTGCCGTGATCCGCTTTTTATTTCTCCTCACAAAAAGCGCTCCAGGCAGCGCTTTTTCCACATCAAAAAACGCTATGTGTGAACACGGAAATGATCATTTTACAGACGTTACAAGTAGCACTGTTGTCATCTTTCTTCGTGAAATGAAGCAACGCTTTGGACCGTTTCTTCCTCTCCGCCATGACTCCTTCTTGTTACAAGTTTCCAGCAGCGTAGATGCAGAGTTTGACGTCATGACGCATGAGTTTTTGCAATGCGCATGCGCAACTGTCAGACAACAACATGCCGGCATCGATAAAAGGAATTGATAACCTCGGAGGCATACGATTCCGATGGATCAGACAATTTGGAACCGGTTCTCAACTGGAACCGGTTCTCGATTCCCATCCCTATTCCCCTCAATCACTAAAATGAATAGGTGTCAATCTATGCCTCCACACTGAGAAGCAGTGCATCCATACTCCAAGACAGACCCCATGCTGGACCGAAGAGGGTGGAAGGACTTTGGGGGCGGGGAGTCGGATCTCTCTCAGTCAGTAGACTGTCACTGCCTTGTCCAGACTTTCAACAGCTGAGGATTCTTGTCTGCACAACTTCTAGGGCTGGGTGATATTGCCAAAATATCATACCACAGTATTTTTCATGTTTTTGATGATACAACAAAATTGATGATGGCATTTCCATTACAAATTATACTTTATTAAAAGTACGAGGATACCAAACAACAGGTTCATACAGGTTTCCTCTTAATATTGTGCTTAAAAAAGTAAAAGATTTTTATATTTGTGATTAAAAAAAGATTAAAATGCAGCCAACAACAGTATTTATACCATACGTCTTAAAATACCTAGCACTACATCATGCACATACACCAACAGAGATGAGAAAGTAAGGGAGAAAGGATAGTGAGCATTAATATGGAAATCAGAGGAAGGCAGCTGGCAGACTCCTCTGTATTCTACTGAGCCCTGACAGGCAACATTATAGCTCTGACTCATGTACTGCGCTCCTTATTCCTGTATTAAAATGACTCATAAGCAAACCTACAGCACTGGTTGCTCTGTTTTCATTTCTGCTGTGCCTTCCTTTTCATTTCTGACTACAGGCACATAAGCATGCCTACTTTCCCTTCAGAGACGCCTCCCCCAAAACACACACAGGCAGGCTGAGAGGTCTAAATTTGGTTCAAATACACATAGCGGTTATAAGTTGAGGGTCTCATCCTCTAGCAGCTTCTCCTGGCCATTATTGGTGGGTAAAACAGCACATGAATTGAGCTTGAGGTGAGTATTCACATTAGAAACAGCTCCTCATACCAATCACCGACAGTCGACTGCCACAGCTACTTATAGCATTCTAGGATCTGCACTGCTAGGCTGGCTAGCAGGTTGCAACACTGGCCTGCAATGCTGGGGCATAAAAAGATGGCAGGCATGGGGATAAGGGAGGCTGTGACTGAAGCAGTTCATGTTCGGGTCATAGTATGGGTTTTCAGACAAAGGAAAGGATAGTGGTAGAGACTCTTTGTAATCTGTAGACTGCCTAAACCACACTGAAATCAGTGTTCAAAGACTACAGATAAGCTCTGGACTGAACTCAGTTCAAATAAAAGCAATACACCCCTTTCAGACACACACACACACACATACCGGATGAAATAACCAATAAGGAGATAATATAGTTCTGTGTAATAGTAAATGCATAGCACACAGGCTTTGTTTTACATTTGCTACATTTTAAAACATTTGCGGATATCAAGAGTCAGAGGAATTTCAGAAGAAATCCATAGCTCACCATTAATCTTTATGAAACCACTATGATGATGAAATCTACGTTCTTCCTCAAGTTAGCCCCCCCATGACATGCCAGGATGCTTGTCTGCACAAAAAAGTGCTGATAAATGAATATACAGTCAAGTTGGGCAACAGAAAATGCATAAATCTGTGTAGTGTATTCACTTCCTGTTTTGAACTCCTGTAATAAGCAGGCCTAAACCTTCTATTGGAGGATGGTTAAAAAAACAACAATTGGTTTCATAAATGATACTCTTTCTTTAATTTGTAAAAGTGACTTAAACTGACTATATTTATTTTAGTAAAACAATATTAATGTTGTGACAATATTCATGACAATTCTTCTTTTTTTTTTTTTTTTTACATTTCTCTGCTGCTATGTCTTATTGTGCAAATAAACTTAAAAGTTGGGAACCAGTTTGGTATTTGCAAACTAGCAAATATTTTATTTCGGAAGAAAAGGAAACCAGATTATGGTTATTAAGCATGCACGTTACAGTTTCAGCCATAAATGAGGAACCATGGGAGTTGTGTGTTGAGTGGCTATAAAGGATTGCATGACACATTCTGCCATTGCTGGGACATGTCTGTTAAAGCAGCTCCAAATAACTGTAGGGCAATAGCTGCTGGATTTGCATGGCTCTACAATGAACCTGTTATTGGGCAAGTAAAAAGACCAGGGCTCCCAAGCAAGATGCTACTTAAGCTACTCTGGTGAGAAAGGAAGGCGGATTAGAAGCATTTTATCCTCCAAAAATGACAGCTCTTGATTGGTTGCCTCTGCTAAAATATTATCAAACAAATGTCATCAAATACATTTGCTCCTGCAAGTCAAGTAGTAAAATATCCTTTGATACTGAACCATTTGTAATATATTCTAGGCTAACATCCCTAACGAATTGTGCCTCATGTCCCAAACACACAAAATAAACGTTTTTAGCAGTATACATTACATCAAAAATAAGCAGTGGTGCACCTCTTATAATGCAAAAACAACACTATTAAAGCCAACAGTTTAAATTATGAAAATACATACATTAAACGTGGAACAGTAAATATGGTTCTATAATATATGCATGCATTTTTGCAATGCATTTCATTTACATACATTCCTCCTCAGGCAGCAATTTCATTTGCATTACTTTCTCCAGTCCTTTTCTTGTTGTACTACACATCTATACATAAAATACAACCTCCTGCTATAAATGCCGTATTATAACTTGAAAATACTGTATATAAATCAATAATGTCGCCTACTGTAACGGTGACTATTCCCTGCCAAAAATTAAACCGAATGTCAATAGTCATTTGAATATCGCAGTGGCAACCCCAAGTGTGAATTTTCTCATTGTGTGAAGTTTATGTGCAGAGACGATCTGCAGCTCTAACCTCAACCTATCAGGTTCATCTCGGTTCAGTGGCAGTTTACAGGAAGTTCTCAGAGCATTGTATAGATCTGTGTCTTCTGTGTTGGTAAGCCTTCAACAGGCCCGTGTTTCTAGTCTGCTGCTGTGACAATTGCCAATTGTGCTCCATCTCATATCCAGCTCTACAAAAGTTATTGGTTAGCCATCTGTTTCAAAGCTCCGATGAACTAGGCTGCTCTCTGAACAGCAGCTCACTAGCTAAATAGTCAATTGAAGAGGACAAGAAAAAGACAACCGCACTGAAAAAGATAAAAGCCCCAATCAAGTTATTATCTCTCTTCTGCCCTGGTCAATCTAGTGTTTTGATTACCCCCCAGCCCAATGAATGCCTTTTCTCACCTCTCCTGATTTTCTGTAGATGATTCAGATCCACTATCCACTGTGGGCACTGACAAATCACAACACACAAAAATGTACACACACACACACACAAAAAAAATAGCCTACTGCTTCCTCCTTGACTCCAAGTGCCATCTTTCTCTAGCAAAATTGAAGCCATGGTGATAGAGGTCTATTTGCAATGTGGTGGGTAATGAGAGACTGGGATACAAGTTGGCAGGAGAGTGGGCGTAGAAATGGCAGGAGGTGTGAAAATTAGCACCCCCCCCCCCCCCCCCCACCCACCCCATCTTTCAGCTTTGCACTGGTCACCACTGATGGAGAGACAAGAGAAGAGGCTGAGTGGAGACTGAAGGGGGACAGAATGCAAGAGGAAGAAGAAGAAAGCGTAATGCCAGAGAAGAGATGCTCTAGACTTGATGTCACTTGGTGGCCACAGAAAAATCACACTCCAAAGCCAAGACAGAGGGATAGATGGTACCCTCATGTTAGAGAGAGAGAGAGAGAGAGAGAGAGAGAGAGAGAGAGAGAGAGAGAGAGAGAGAGAGAGAGAGAGAGAGAGAGAGAGAGAGAGAGAGAGAGAGAGAAGCTCAGGCTATACGCGGAAATGTCACACATCTCCTTTCTGTTGCAGGGCAATAAGAGACGGGCTGCAAATGGGTGCCATTTTCACCTGTCTAAAATGTTCTATAAAATTACACACCCACGCGCGAGGTAGGCTGATGCACCCAGTTTGAGCTTCTCTACGCCTACTATGCGATTTTGAAAAATGCAAGGAAGTGGGTGTGAAGAGCGGGGGAGAGGAGGGGGGTTTGGGGTTGGGCCTGGTTAGTGAGAAGAGGAACAGGGTGCTCGCCTTCTCAAATCTACCTTTAGACTGGGGGTGGTGACATTTTTATTGTTTTACCAAATGACTTGATGTCCTTGAACACGGCTGCATCTCCAACTGAACACCGGCTGTTCATTTTAACAACTGGAGGGAGTACTGAGCCAAGTTTAGTGAGATAAATACGGCGCCAGATCATTTGTGCTCAATTGCTGACAACATGACCGGCATTGTTCTATTTCATAACTAAATTAGTACTAAATACCAGTTTACAACTCAAAAATAGTGTTTTAGTGTGGAGTTTCTCTTTAAGCTAGGAACAAACTGGCTGACTTTTAGACTGATTATAGCTAAGATGGTCACATTGGACAAACTATTTTGTCGTGTGTGAGGAACTTAAATCTTGTGCCTCCTGATCTACTCTAGCTTCAGCAGTAGACCAGTTGGTACTATCACTTCAAACATGTTTGATTTTTACGGGTTGAATCAGGATGTTAGTGCACATATTTATTTAATTCATATGGCTCATATGTCAAATATTATCAAAATGTTAACGTTGTACTCAGAATAAATATTATGTTGTTGAAAATGCACTTGCTCTACCAGCATGCTAGTTTTTTAGCCTGCTTGTGGTAATTCACCACAGAAATTAGCAACTAGCTAGTTTGCAGCTTGCTACAGCCGTTTTGCTTCTGGCAGCTCACACCAGCAGTTACTGCTGAGCTTGCTTGTAGTGTCTCTGCAGCACTAAGTGGATGATGAGTCAGAGTAGAGTAAATTACAGTGATCATTCATGTACAAAACTAGAAGGAACCGCCAATGCTGAACACTTCTCCAACTTGCTGTTACACCCAAAGACATTATTCCTATCACTTAAATTTTAAATTGATTTTTTGACCCTGCAAACATACCCCTAGGATCTGAAATCAAGTCTATCTCCATTCACACGTTTTTGAGATATCCTGCTGAAGGACAGACAGACAACAAGGAACCCCCCCCCCCCCCCATAATCTACAGTTCAGTTAACTGGGACTAATCAGTGTTGATATTCATTCAGCAGCCACCACAGCAACAGAATGACCACCATTTCTAGAAAGAATGTGAATTAAAATAACAGTATTAACAGCCAAGGATTAATGATTTTATTATGATGAAGCATCTAAAGAAAAACACTGCAAACGACACTAGAACCACAACAGGGACCAAAACAGGGATGGATGTGGAAACGAAAATTACAGATGCCAAAAATGCTGCAAGATGCTGCAAAACCATTTCAGTTCCATGTTTTCTTACTGTAGATGTAGCCTACAGTATAATGTAATAATACACAAACAACCACAAATAAGCTGGCAGCGGGGTTTGACTTCATGAGAGGGGACATTGTTTTCTCTATTATATAACAAGTGCTTCTGTCTCGCTCACTCTCTTGTTCATTGGCAGTTATAATTGCTTGTTAATTCATAACCTGTCGAGTAGCATAACCTCAAACACTGTTTGTCTGAGTGGAAAAGCAGTGTGTGTGTGGGGGTGAGTGCACGTGAAGGGTCAAATGTGAAAGGTAAATGAGGTCGTCTGCCTCCGTAGCAGAGCCATCTGTGGTGGGACGCTTGATTGGTCGTGATGATTGACATCTCCTAAGTTGATAAATCCATTTCTGCTGCTGTTCTGTTCTTCAGAATTCCCCTTTCCTTGGGGAACTAAGGACAGCAGTTTAAATATCTGAACTCTGTTTTGATCAAATAGCCACTCCTCTCATTAAGAGCAGAATACTAGTATGACTTGGCCTACTCACCGGTGCTTGAAAGTTGTACAGGACAAAGATTAGGAAAGCACTACCTACAGTAATGACCTGCCCTCTGTACGGCTTGATTGTAGATGCTAAATTTCTGAGTCTCTATATGCTAAAGCCGCATACAATATTACAAAGCCAAGTGGATAATATGCAAAGCTTAAACTCTCCTAAATGGTTAACAGCGATGATATAGGCTAGGCTATTACCAGTATCACACATTAGCATGCACATACAAACACACACGTCAGGTCCTCTCATATCCACATGCTGAAGGGGGAAGTTTACCTTAGTACAAAGTTTTGTTTTATTCAAGAGCAACTGCCCTTGAAGAAAAACTCAGCCTCTCAACAAGCATGCCACTGAGCTTGAGTACAAGGGTTCTGTCCACTGCCACAGTACAGAAATAACAAGTTATGTTTGGCGCCATTTGATCCCCTGGATCTAACTCAAATAAAGTCAATGTTAGCAGTGACCTCAACCATGCTCCAAGGGAGAGGTTAGGACCAGAGGAGAGTTTGGGTCAACTGGTGTTCACACTCCTCTGTAACAGACAGAGAGACAGAAGGAGTGACAGAGAGATCAAATTGAAGCCACATGGCACAAGTAATAAAGCTATTACCACTGTGCTGTGGTGAAGAGTAGGTCTGTCAGGATGGCCAGGGAACATGGGTATTTTGACAACAGAGAAAAGAATATGGAGATTAAAGTAAAAAAAAAGAGCCAGAGACACCCAGAAAGTGGGAGATTGTAAGAAGACTGGTGACAGAAACTAACACTAACCTCTGCCCAACTCATTATCTCCAGCCTGCTTTGCTCTTTAGGCGGGGAGGGAGTGATGGCAACCCAGCCAAGTGTCTGATAACCCAGGCACGAGAGGCCTCGCAGCCCAGAGCTCTGGATGTCTAGGGGTCAACCAGCACTACAAAGCCTCCTTTGCCTCTCACCTCCATAGACTTAAAAATAGGCCTACTGCCACACTGTTTAGCAACTGTTTGTTGCATTTGAATCAAAGAAAAATTATATTAAGGATGAAAGGTTGTCACATTACTGTAATTTTACTTTATAAAATGTATGCATCATGATACCAAATAGTAAAATCTAAATGTCACAGCACCATGCAGTCCAGAGTGTTGCTTGTTAACTTGGCTTAATATTTAATGTCTGGAGCCGTCCAATGCACAGTAGCAGGCTGAAGACACAAACTGACAAGCTAAGCTTTTTAACCTTTTAGTTTTTTTAAACTATGTGGCGTTATCACTGTGTTCTTTAAAATTTGGACATCATCATCCACCTCATTTCATATATGAATGCACAAATACATGATACGGTCATATTGGGATAATAAATAATGATAATTATTGAATTAAATAAATAACGATAATTATTTAATTTAATAATTATGATAATAATAAGTATTAATGAGCATTATAATGGTTAGATAATGCGATAACTCAATAGTATTCACTAGTAGTACCATATCATGCAAGTCATGCAGAGCATTATAAATATTGTGCAGAGACAAATCAGCAAAAATTCTACTTCATGTGCTGAGGTACAAACTTCTGGGCAACAAATAGTTAAGCTTAGAGTGAAGTGTAGGGAACATGCTAGTCCTGTTTAGATATATATGGTATGACCCGCTCCATTTCTGGCAGGGCTTCTCACGGAAGAGAACATCAACCAGGAGCAATCATAAAAGTTAGGCTGGGACTTATATAAAAATGATTTTATGGGCAATAAGAAGAGTAGCCTACAAGCCTAAAGATTGCTGTGCTTCTGTGCACTCACTCAACCACCAGCCTATTACTAAATAATAATGCCATACATTGTTGATGTTTCAGTAAAAGCTTTTCTATGGAAAAAAACAAGCTGGGAAAGATAGACCTCCCCTCCATTTTCTTTCAAGGAGTTCTAAAATTAGTCTGGAATTTAGTACTGTGGCTCGTTAACACACGCCCCCAAACTCTCTCCCCTGCACACCCCCTCACTCACGAACATAAACAACATAGCCTGCATACAGGGGAAGACTTTTAAAAGCCTTCTTTACAACCCTCAGTACTTCAACCCTGAGACCATACCATGCCATTCATCTACATGAATACAAAAACATACTGTCACCGCATAGCTGCAATGTGTTGTGCTAGTTTAATACACATGGTTTTCTTTATGAATTGCTTACATATTCAAGACTGTGGTATTAAATAAATGGGATAATTTGCAATACGGGCCTCGTATAATTTCTAGAAAAATATAGGCTATTCACATTGAAATCATGTGGTGTTACATTCAAGATTTTGTAAAAATTCATTCCCAAGATACACTTCCTACAACAACAATTCTGGTCTATACTACAGTACAATATCATTCTTCAGCAATGCAGAGGTAGGCCTATTTTCCATTGTGCTGTTCACAAACCAAACCCACACTCAGCTGTCTACTCTATACTTAGGAGATGAATAAAAAAAAACAAAAAAAAACAACTTCACTATGATGCGTGTTACATCCACTTTTCGGTTGGCTTTTCTGGCAGTGATGCGGTCTGGTGGGAGGTCTCTTCCTATTGCCGAGTGCCACTCATGAATACCATGCGATCTGACACAACTGGTGCTGTGCATTTCTGACTGTTGCATGTCTGAGTGTCTTTCTCAGGATGATGTCTGAATTTACAGATTTATATGTGTAACACTGTGTATGATATGGCAATTAAGTGTTCTAAATTGCTTTATTCCTTTTCATCTGGGGTTGCTGACTGTCATGAATGTGAAATACAATACAAATGTGTGAAAAAACAAAACAAAACATTGGTGCAGTTTCATGTTGTTCCTAAAGAAGATGAGCTTGAGTACAATAACAAGGGCATACCTTTCTTCCAGTGGAAGACCATCTTTTCTTCGCTCTTTCTCCACCTAAAAAGTGAAGCAAACAACATGGTCAAAATTACAAACTGCAAATTATTTATTCTGCATTCAAACTGTAGCCTACAAAAACGTCATATCAGTCGGCATCATGGGATGTCAGTCTACTGCCTACTTGCTGCCATAATGATTTTCATAAACAAGAGGTTCAACCATTCGATGTGCATTGATACACCAACAATAGCATTGTGATAAATCTGATAAATAGCATTGTGCAGCCATTTTCAATATTTTATTTCAAAATATCTAAGAGATTATATTTTGCATAAAGTACTGAATACAATTCCCCTGTAAATGAATAGGACGGCAATCAGAGAACTGGAATAGTCCAGGGCGTTACATCTTTTTCTCCCTGACGGACAGTAAGAAGAAAACTTTTGCTTATTCACTATTTTATCTTCATTAGATCAAGAAGATTCAAGAGGAGCAGGTGTACAAGCATATAGGCTGTGTGTGCATCCATTTTGGCAGACTTTTCAACATCCGTTTTGTCTTTGCTGCCACAGTAGGCAAAAGTTGGGAAAATTCAACTCTTGTTGCCAAGTTCCAGCTGCAGGCACAGTAGGCGATGCTTTCTGCCAGCGCTGGCGGCGTTTACTGTTGTTCTCCTAATGAAAACTATGAGCATCCAGTTTGTCGTCTACCACTTATTGCCACAATGTGAATGCAGTATTACTGTATTGCAGATGAATGACTGTAAAATGTTTCTTATTGGTAATCTGACTACAATCTATGCAACAGCACCTGAGTACCAACAGGGCTGGTGAAATAGTGATTTTCAGCATGATAATCTTTAGCCTGAGTTCAGGTCTTGATAATGAATTACTAATTGGGGTTTAAGAAGTCAAAACATTAGCCTGTGTAAGGCTAAACCAACCCGATCCATAAAGACTCAATTTTCCAGCTATCTCCCCTAAGAAGATTATACAGGGATGTCTCTACTTTTGCAGAATAACAAGCCAACTTATTTTATACTAAATTATTCCCTTTTAAATTAATGATTAAGGTTTTTTTTTAGAAGCCTGTGATTTATTACACACTTTCATTTCTTTCAGAATTCCAGATCACAAGCGGCTGCAAATGTTTCAGATGGTGTCCAAGTGTGTTTTTGCTAAGTATCGAGGTTTTTGTAAGGAAAAACATTTTTACATTCAAAACATAATTTAATTCATTATGTGCTTAATGTTATTTTCAAATTAAAACACAATAGAACACATACAGGGTGAAATCAAGATGTGTAGGACAGTAGGCCTACATGAAAACGATAAACAACCAACAAGCACGCAGGCAATACTATTTACTTCCATTGAATGTGGTTGAATGTGGCTTGCCATGTAGGTAATCCTGTACAACACTGCTGTACTACACTGTTAACTACAGCAGAGTAGGCTATGTGCACCATGCGTGGGCCACAGAGATAAACAGGAACTACCTCCCAAGCCTCGGTCTCTCCAAACGTAGAACATACGGTTTCCATAGGAACAATCTGGGGCCTTCTGGCTGTAGCATGGCTTCATGACCATACCACAAAACAACCCAAACTGAGGAGTGCTGCGAATATACCGGCTTTCTGTGCAACACTACACTGGAGGTTACTGTAGATCATGATCTGTCATGCACATTATCTCATCTCTCTCCCTTCTTTCCTCATGCTCTCCATTGCATACTGTCCAATTAAGCACCAAGACAAATGTGCACCTTTAAGAATGTTGAATTGTATTTGTACAATTAAATAAAAGACACCTTGATATATATAGATTGTATAACATTATCAGGGCTCTTAAATACAACCATTTTAATTTCATATGTGACCTAAATTTGAACTGTGCTGACTAGAAATCAAATTTGAGCACAGATATGGCTGCAAATAGCTGCTTCTGGTTGCAGAAAAGAAAACCCTTTCTGGTCATCTACCCTATTCTAACCAATCAAACTTCAGCTTCACTTTGCAGAGCCATTCTTTCAACAGCAGCTGCATAAGCAGCACTGCTACACCATCACAATGTTACAAGACGATTCGTTAAGCTCCAAGACTATTCATGCAACTCTGAGAATTTTGTTTCAAAATGAATCAGAACTAGAGGCAGTTATAGTGCCTGTAGGCAGTTAAAGTTATAAATTTATCCTTGTTTCATTATGCACTGTAGCCTATATCCCCAAGCCTTTTTAATGGTTTGAGTGAGAAAGACAAAATAGATTTCACTGCAAGTTAAGCACAACATTGACAGAACATGTCGTTTCTGCTTGTTACAACAGGTTACCTTATGGTTGCAGACATTTTGAACTGGAAGCAGGGGTTTTAAAGTTTGATGACAAGAGTCCATATATAAACAAAAACCTGTTCATGGAAATCAAAAATACTTTGCCTTAAGTGTTGGACACTTGTTATCATATTCATTAGTGAATGTCAACACTGCTGATGGCTTAAATCTTACAATGAAAGAGATGGAAAACTTCAGTAAACCAAGGGACAATGACTGTGCATTGGAAACGACCTACTTAGATGTACAGCCCATGCAAACACATGATGGGCAATCTAATCATAAACACAGAGCATGTCAGTATGGAAAAAGTCACAAATAGAAGAATTGTCATAATGAATGTGTAGGGGCAATGACATTTGTCCCACATTTCAGAAAGAAAAAAAAGAAGCTGAAGCAATTTACATTTTTTGGGGTCCCTCTGACTTTTTGAGCCTTAACAGTTAAGAGCCCTGATTATTCTCACAAACTCTGCTCAGCTGTGATCCCTGCTGCCCAAATTGACCAATTTGACTTTTACTATGAAGCCATGGGCACAGGAAACTATTGTTTGCAACATCACCTAAACGTGCACCCAGCAATATCCTCAACCCAACAGGCTGACTACCAGCACTGGATTACAGAAGAAAGAAATCCCGGCCATGCTCTATTTCACACAGCCTATGTAACTGAGACAGTCACTCCAATCACCCCACCCTTCCTAAACATGACACCTAACAATGTCAACAATTCTAGCATCTGTCCATTGGTCTGCAAGGTGGGGATGTATTTGGTGAGTAGAGAAAAACAACACTAACACCTGATGCACTTTACCTTTTTTTTTTTTTTTTAAATCCTCAATATCTGCCAATTATATTCAATGCTGAATCAACTGCCCCTGTGTTATCTTTGGCCTGAGAATGTGCATAGTAATTGTGTGTGCAGACTGCAGAGCTCAGTGAGGGAAAATATAGCCTAGATTTTAAGACACAGAATGTCAAACATAGCATGTGGAGAACCAAATCTACTATTCAAGTATGCTTTTTGGGATAGGAGGACCTGTCTGTATAAGTCTAAAGTTTCACAAAAGCCTACTACTCATCCTTGAAAAATATGAACATAAACTTTTACTTAAGTTAGTTGGGCCTACTGTGCATTATTATTATTATTATTTTTGTTTAACTTATTTTTTAAAGCAACCTAATTATCAGGTCATTCACATGCATTTGCAAAAGACTTGCTAATGCCATCATCAGGTTATTCACATCTATTTACATAAGACTTGCTAATGCCACACCCCTTCAGGTAACATGACAGTCAGCTGGTGACTTCATGACAGGTTATCAGTAAACACTGGAACTGCTGCAATTTGTGCTTGTCTCTCTCCAGGATTACATAACGCAGCCTACTAAGAAACATTCCTGCAGAACCTTGCAGGGCGGCCCTCCTAAAAGTGTGTAGGAGGCTGCAGCTCAGACCCACAACAAGGGTGCATAATCAAATAAGAATTCATGCAAATAAAAGGAGCAGCAGAGAATTGCAAAGTAGTAATCAACATCCTATGACAACCTCATGCCTAACGTGCTCTCGCTGTACTACTGCCTGAAGCTCTCAACAATGGACACCATGTACAGAATAAGAAAATAACAAGCCACATGGCAGGTGGCGCATGGCCACCTCTTCCCGCCCTGATTTCAGAACCGTGCTGCTTGGATTCCTTCGTGAGATAACTGGTAACTAGTTAACTGTGATATTTGCACAACTGTAGGATCACAAAGTCGTGGATTGTCACTAATCTTTCCTTGAGTAGGCACATGCACAATAGGCTGCAAAGTGGAGCCAAACACAATGGATGATGCACTGACTATACACGTGCGAGTGTGAATGCAGTTTTGGGTGATCAATGTTTTGAACATACCCTCAACCCCCCTCCATACAAATACAGCCAAAGAGAAATTATATAATTACCTGAACTGGGACTAATGGATCTGCTTCTTCTGGTTGCCAGACCTCAACCACGCTGGTGGACATTTGACTCAGAGCTTGATAGGGACAAGAAATGAAGCAACAGTGAGGTGTTGCGTTGCAAATTGGGCAACAAGGTAAACACCATCTATAAGAAACACATCGGCTTCTGGCTTCTGACATTGCTAATTGTAAGTCTTTAGTACTACTGCTGGTCAGTGCAAATGATTGAGCTGAGATAGCTTGGATGATAAACAAAACCGAAAACAGAGAAAATGACTTCGGCTCAGCGGGCTGACAAAGGCTGTTCGATTAGCTAGTAGCAATAAGGTTAACGTTAGCTCGCAGGCTAACCAACTTGTAAAAACACATCTCTCCAACTAACGCCCGTTTAACCTACAAAAGCTAACTACATTTATTCATTGTGTAACGTTATTACACAGATAACCTCAGCTGGGATAGAGCCCTTTGAGGTCCCGACACGACTTTACAGCCTGAATATCCTTATGATGAACCAAACAGCTCAGAGACCTGGCAGCTAACATGAGCTAGCTGGCTGACAAATTGGGCAGGTAGGCTAACGTTCGCTACAAGCTCAAGCTCTCACTTAAGTTACTGTAAATCGAAATGTTATGACTGCAGTCAGAACAATTTACGTCCATTTTATTTTATAAGGGTGCCGTGGTTGGCCAGCCTAGCTCACCATCCTTTATTCCATTAAGACTCGTCTTTGCTGTCAACTCAACCTAGCTACATTTTTGCAACGGGTGTTTCTCTCTGAAGGAAAAGTAGCAACGTTTACAGACCTTGCAACTGAGCCCCTCCATGCTGTACACAAGGTAAAAGTAGTTGTAGTATTCCTAGTAGTATATTAATCCACGTTTTCCTGTGACAGTGGCTGCCTTGTTGAAAGTCCCGTAGCCCCGCCATGCTGCCCTCTCAGCTAGCAGCCTGCCTTGTGTTTCGCTGCGTTTGTCTTTCTTTCTCTCAGCAGCAGCAGCTCCCTCCCTCTCCCTCCCTGCTCGAGCCCGATGGCTGCAATACATTGTGCAGTGAGGGCGCAGACTAGTGTCACACTTGCAACCAAAGCTGTTTACGTGTCTGTTGTTGAAGGTGAAGTAGACAAACTTTTAACTAAATGCATGCAGTTCGGATATTATTTGGGTATGCATACACAATGTACACTCTTGTATGCACGAATAGAATGTGGAATAATCCACTGATCTGGTAGAAATGGCGAACAGTTTTGTTGATCCTACTTTATGACTTTATGAAAATAACACAAACTATGCGTCAATTATTAAGTGGTCTACTGTCCATCACATCCATATCACATGTTAATCTAAAGCAATGTTCCTAAGTATGTTTGAGGGGCCTATAGTTTAGGTTAAGTGAAAGTTTTTAGTTTGCATATTTATTGCACTATATGGCATTCTTAAGAGGGAAACGTTTCAAGCAAACAAGCAAACAAGCTGGTACTACTTACAGCCTTCAAGTTAGGGGTGGAGTCAAACTATGTGCATGGGCTTGGGAGCCATAACATTCAGCATGTCAGGCTCATGAATCACAGTTCAGACAGGTTGGGCAGGTAGACACATGAATATACACTCAGGTTATTCTCCTGTGGGTGTGACACTCCCTTACAAAGCTGCAGCCAGGCATGTAGAATATTTATTTTGGATCACTATTGCTTCAAATGACACTACTATACTTCTAATCAGTAGCCTAGGTTTTCCAGGATACATATTTTGAACAGCACATTAAATTTGTCTATATATTTGAATACGTAATTGTTAACTCTAACATTTGAATCAGCATGTTATTATTTAGTAGGAGGTTGAACTGTTACCCCCTTATCTTCACCTACTGGTGCCAATAATAACATTGGTTTAGATATTTGCACCTACTGGTGCAAATAACTAAATTAAGTGTTAAGGAGCACTACAAGCGGGAAAAACTTAATGGATAGACAATTCCAAATATCAAATGACTCAACAATTCACCATTCAACAACGAATCAATATTTAAAGTAAAGTTTGGATACTTACTTTTCATTTACAAAAAAGTGCCAGAGGGTGATTGGCACAAAATTAGCGTGGAGCATATTTGAAATTTAAATCTGGACAGATGGCATGTGACATCACCAGCTTTTTTTTTTCTACAAGCATTGGCCCAGTCAGCTTGGTCAGTGGATCTCAAACTTTTTGGCTTGTGACCCCTTAAAACGAAGTGATGCCTACTTGCAAACCCCATCATAGGCTGCATATGCAGAGTGGTGGACAGTTCAACCAAATAATGATTTTCCCTTTTCAGGTTGTTTTGATTATCAGAGGAGAGGCTGAAAACTAGTATTTCAGAAGCAAAAAAAAACAAAATAGAAAAAAATCTGACAAATTACACATAATAATAAATCTGTATAGTAGAAATGTTTTCCCCCTATCCCATAAATTATCTCACAACCCCTGGTGGGGTCCCAACCCTCAGTTTGAGAACCACTCAAGTAGGTCATTGAGCAAACACAGAAACACCTGAAATTCTACTACCTATTGTGTGTCTAGTTTGACGAAAAACAGCCAGATGCTTCAGGCAATTATAATATTCATTCTGGACATGTCACGGCAACAATGGTCCTCACCGGTTTTTTTTGTTCATACAGAGAGTGTATAGCACAGAAAAAATGCTGTGTCCTTTTGTGAAAGATTTTGCAGCATTCCACTGGCAACAGATAAAGGAATGCATTTACTCATTGCTTGGCATGCATCCAGTCAATTGGCAGTTTTAAGCAAATGAAAACACTTAAAAGTAATATTAAAAGCCTACTGTAGCTACATTTGGACACTGCAAAACAATAAGTTTTAGAACACAGATATATCCAAAAAGAAAACTGCCTGTACAACTCACCAGGTGATTTTATTTGCAACAAAACTGGGAAAATAGGTTCTTTCTGATGCTGCCACACAACAGTAAATGTACATTAACATTTATGGTACTCAAAACATAGCATATCCTAAACATATCCACTGTGAAGCCTTTTTGTGGACTAAGAGGACTGGATGTTGTTAAATGGCAGGTAAGAGCAGTCAGTTCAGATGCCACAGCAGGAGATGCAGTGCATGAGCTTTTTGTTTTCCTGGCAACAATAAAAAAAAAGGGAACATAGAAAGATAAAAGAGCCCAAACATTTGATTCATAACAATCTGTTTAAACCATATAAATGAGATCATTGGCAAATATACTGATGTTTGTAGTGTTTGTGATTCCTTTCACACATCTGTGTGTGTGTGCATGGGTTCACACGGTTGGGGGCTGCTCATTTCCATCACCAACTTGGGGCTCAGTTTTCATTCAAACAGGTGTCCCAAGCAGGCTGCTAGTTTGTGTGCATCACAGAGCACCCCCCCCCACCCCCCCTTCACCCCTCACAGCCGCTAATGGCGAGCACAGCGCCTTCTCTGGTTCCATCACAGCAACAGATCCACTGGCGAAGTCCCTCTGCCCCAGCACAACTGAGGTTATAACAGATATCCTTCCTTAATCAAAGCCCACCCCAGGCCATAAATATGAATTCCAGTGCATTTATTCTCATTCTAATTCACAGAACATAAGCTAATATAGCTGAGACAAGGTTTGTAAGCTTCAAACTCAAGCTTCAAAATACTTATTTGTCCTTGGTCTTAGCGGTGCTCGCATCACATCACCATGAACTGTGGTAGAAAGGCTGCTGGTCAGTCCATGTAGTCGAAGTCCTCAGGTATCCCAAAGGCTTTATCAATGCGACTGTCATCAAAGGCAAACTTCCTCTTTGCCCATGACTTGATAGCAAAAACATTGTCTGAAAACAGAAATCAAAATCTCTGGTTAAAAAGTAGAAATACATTAATGTATCTGCCCCCCCCCCCCCCCCCCCCCCCCGAAATATTATAGTGCCAAGCCTAATTTATGATGTTGAATTTGCAATGTGGAAAACCTTTCTAGTGAAGATGACAAACTACAGTCATAAGATAGTACATCATCCATCATTCATACTTCAATGGTAGTCCTACTGTACTGCAGTCAGAAGTGGGATAATATAATAATACAAGTAGCCTAGATGACCTAGATGAAAAGTGACAATAGCTTATTTTACTCAGTTGATGACAAATCTGCTAAAACCAGTTCCTTTTTAAAGGTGACACATGAGACACATTGAAAAACCCATTCCCCCCCAAAATTTCAAATGACAAACATTTTCCATTCCAGGTGTTGCAAATGGCTGAATTCAAAGTGTTTGATGTGTCACCCAAAATAACAGTAAATCACCCATGCAGGCCAAGTAAATACAAATAGCTTTCCCTACATTACCTCCTGTCTTATATCAGAAACTGAAGTACATGACTTAAGTCAGTAAACTCTGAATCACAGTATTAATCATGATGCTTATCAGTAAACTCCTGTAGGAAAACATTCACCTGTACTACGATTTCTATTTCGATGACAATACACAATTCAAATGTAATGTGTGTCTAAGTGTGTGAGACAGATTAAATGTGTCAGGGCGTGTGTCAGTGTCAAGGCTGCAGGTTAAAGCTGAGGTCATTTGCTGTAACAGGATAGCTGGTATGTAAACACTAACCCCTTGCTAACCACTACCTAAAGACTCAAACATGACAGGCCCTGCTGGTTACCATGATCACCAAAAGGACAGCTGTCTCCAAGGTTACCACTCGGGTCATATAGGGCACACAGAGAGCCTAGGTGCTGAATGCTGGGAGGTGACATGCTTAACACTGAGGTGGCCTTGGAGCTGCAGTTTGTGAGCGAGTGTTGTAAAGAGTAAGCAATGGAAAACGCCCTCCCTCAAAGATTTCTGAAATAAGTTCTGTTGAGATTAACCACTGATCAAAAAAGTTGAAAATATACAAAAGCTACCAAATGCTCCCGAGATCACATCTGAAATCTGTGAGTTGGAAGAGTTGGAAGTACTCTGTTGGGGGCTAATGTGAAGCAAACCGCCATAATGTGTTCTCTCCCTGGCATGACAAAGAATGAATAAATAGTGAATAATAATTACTGTGCTGCATCTCCAATTGCTGACATAGATGTCCAATACATCCTTGTGCACAGCAAAATTTAAGACAATACTTCAACTCCAAATTTGACCAGATTAAACACCTGAAAAATGCGAAAATATTGGAAAACATGAACTGGAATACACAGGTAATGTATATGCCTTAAAACATTAAAGTTTTAGACAAACCAGTTTCTTGTGGCTGAAATTCCCCCACCACCGACCATGTAACATAGATGATGATAACTCTAAACTACCAAAGACTGGTAGAAACTCAGTACAGGGGTCATAAACTGTGAAAAATGTGAAAAGCTGATTGCGATGCCTAATCAAACTTTTGTTCATGATGATGTAGTATATATCAGAGGCACCTTTCCTCCACCTCCATTTGCATTTTTGAAACCAAAATGATCTGTCACCACAGCTAGGTGTGACAGCAAGCTCTTGTCACTGTGCAAATGTGTTTTTGACCTCTACAGTGTTGACTCTTCCTAACCAACTTAACCTAATAACCTTTATGCCATCTGGCCATCTGCTCATGTTACATTTGTATGTATTTAACTAGGTAAACTGACTCACCTGTCCACCTGGAAACAGCATCTTTTGCTACGATGTTTGACTTTCCTGCAAAACAAAATTTGTGATCAACACATGCAGCATACAATATGCACAATGTATGAAAGAGTGACATTCAAGGGTGCATGCTGACTTATCAATTAATTGTGACATTATCTGTCCAATGGAGAGAAAATAGTCATTTAATTGTATGTAGTCAGTGGATTCCTGAATTTCCCCAAGGGGATTAATAAAGTGATATCTTATTTTATTCATTCAACTGTAATGTAATCCCATTTAGTCAGAACAGACTTGCATAGATGCTTATGACAAGGCATCAGCACAGACCTGTGATGAGAAACTTTCAAGACAACTACAGAACATGGAACAACGGCATTTAAATAAGCTTATCAGTTAGATGACAAATAATACTTCAGTACAGTGTGAAAAGATACTATGACTATACTAAGTGGAATGTTACATAATGTTACAGATTAAGGGAAAACACACAGGATGTCATAAGCCAATTTGTATTGCAAATGTATACAGCATGTCCTGTTTACTTGGAGCCTTATTTCATTGGTGACTCATGTTTATGAAACTGATTCGCATATGCAAAATCGGCCAAATATGTGCTTGAGAGGAAAGAGAGAGTGGAAAATGTTTTCTGCAACTAACATCAATCCAGTACATTAAACAAAAAGAATGAAACTGGCATAAAATGCTTCATACAAGACATCAAGAATATTGGTAAACAAGGGAGCTGCATATGTAGCCGGCAGCCATTAGGATAAGTGAAGTGGTAGTTCAATGGATAATCCTTTTTTAAAAAGAAAGAGTGGGCAGTCCCTAGACAAGCGAGCTACACATCGCTTCCTGAGACGGAGCTGAACAATGTGCTCTAATCGGAATGCACACAACCGTTGAGCGTTACGTTTTATTGGTTGCCAGATGTGTCACTCAAACAAGGGTAGGCAGCGTCATTAAGTTGCTAAGCACCCGGAATTTACCTGATGCGCAACAACATGATGAATGTAAATATTGATCCCCACCGTTTGCACCAAGCAGGGGACGCAGCCACAAGTGAGTGTGGCCTCGTTTTGAAAGCCGAGCAGGTCGTCTGTTACTTGCAAAAAGATTTTTTACTTGTTGTACCATATATTATCAAGTTCTTCCCATAGTCTACATACATTTTTATGAATTCAATCAGCTATAACGTTCGCACCTTTTGACATTTATTCTCTCTCAACAATGACAAGATGAATCACAAAGAAAATGGTCCGATCACAACAACACCCGCCTCCTCAAAAGTCCCTTTGGCCAGGCAAGGCAGTCCTCCCTCCCCACCATGTATTTAAGCTCACAACTAGGTGGAGAGCTTCTATATATGTTGGTTTGTCCGTAAGGAGGACATATTTTGGGCATAATGTTTATTGACTTGTGTCTTGTCTTTTCGGAACTCTAAAGAAATGGTCTCCATTCACTCCAGTTGTTTTGGAGGAGCACTAGCAAACTCGCTCTGTGTTATATTGACATTGCATGTAACGCAAACACAGAAACTTCACCAGTGTTTCAACTAACATGAGGGTAGATGATGACAAAATTTTGAACTATTCCTTTAATGGATGACTTCCTCAGTCAGCTATAAATAGTACTCTGACTAACATCAGTCTTGTTGGCTGAGCGGACTGCGGCAATGCAAAATATTTTGCTGAGCGGGGGTTTGCAGTTTTATCCCCATTTGAGGTAAAGGCATTAATGCAATGTGGCTGGCTGTACATAAGTGATGCACGAATCAACTTTGATGTTCTAAAAGCTCTTTATAGTAGGCCACATTGTACACAAATAAGATACATCTTAGTTGTGTTCATTTTGTTAAATGATTACTTTTACTTTTATTACAGTTGTTTTTCAAACATAGAAAAGTGGATCAGAGCTGACAATGAGATCCTTAAGCATTCAACATCAGAATCAGAAAACACTTTATTCACCAATGCATATAAATACTGGAATTTTCTTTGGTGTCGATGGTGGGTGGTGAAGTCGTGCTCAATATGCAGTAGGAATACATTTGAAAACTGAAATTGTGGCCCTGGTTGAGTAGTGTAAATTCAATATGAAAATAGGTCCAAATGAAAGAAGATGATCCCCTACATCTCTCTCCCTCTCCCCTGCTTTCTAGCTGCATCTCTCCTTCCCTGTTTGTTTTTTTCCTTTCTTTTTTTCCAAAAGGGAATTAGTCAAAAGATAGAGTAAAGAGGCTTTTCTCCCCATCTCCGACATTTATGTGGATGAGGCTTTATTGCGGTGTGACCCTCCACCCTTTTGCTGAATAACAACGTCCAACTTGTGCAATTTCTGCTTCCCCATATATTGCCATGTCAGCCATGTGCATGACAAAACGCCTCTCTTAAACATCACTTAACTGTCTAATCTACAGACACAAGGTTGACACAGGGCTGTGCTTATATGGTATATAAACATTTGTAATATGTAAGTAAAACCAACATGTGCAAATATTTTCAGTGGAAATTACAGTGAGTGCTTTTAAAAGGTACCTCTGTTTACCCAAGTCTGGTTTTATGTGAAGCCCAAAGGAAGGCAAGTTAGGGCAGGTGAATGCATGGATCAATAAAACCCATGCTAAGCCGACCCAACCTTGAAAAACACACTTTTGATTCCATCTCTGACTTGAATGGACTCAAGTAGTGCATTGACTGACACGGCTTTTACAAAGTAGAACACATATTTTGCAGTCAAAAGACATTTCTAAATTCTTTATGGTTAATTAATTTGGTTGATCCACTTACACTTCTTTTCCTGAAAAAGCAGAAACTAAAAAACACAAATACACTAATGGTTAAAATAATGTGTGTAATAATGTTCTGGTGCCAAAGTGTCTCGACAGCCTGTTGCCTTGAGGACGCTTAGTGAACCCATGAATAGCAATCCCATAGACAAGAACATTGCTCACCAGGGAGAACAGGTCTGAGCCCATTATACATGCTCACTCCAACCCCCCTCTTCAGGAGTAGACATAACACAGTGTCCTACAATCTCTGCATAGCCACACACGGCTCTGGGAATACAATTAGTGTTTCATAGGGGGGGAGATGGTTATCTGCAACAAGACTGTGTGTGTGTGTGTGTGTGTGGTGTGGTGTACCTGGTAGTAAAATAGCTGTGAGAAGAGAGTGTGAAGTACTGTAGGCAACTGGAGACAGTAATGAAGTGGAAAAGACAGCACCGGAGATTGAAAGTGAGAGAATGCTTGCTCTCCTCCTCTCTCACTAACGATGGGTCTGTCTGGGGGATCTGGGTGTGTCACGCGTGTTTAGGATATGGATCTCATTATGCGACTTTCACAGCCCATCATGCAAGCTTAGGCAGAACACACACACACACATGGGTGAGGGATTGACATTTGGCCATGGCCTCAGCTTTCAGTGCTCAGGGGAGGGGCAGATCCAGTGGGGGTACAGGTGGGGGCATCTACTTTCACCAGATCAACACAGTCCGCTGCCACAAATCAGAGAGCTACTCCACAGACTCAACAGAAGAGTTCACGCAGAAGTCAAACAATTAATAGATCGGGGAGGCTCTGTATTCTAAGTATATATAGTACCCTGTATGCTAAGATAAACCTAAAATGCCAAGATCACATGACCAAAAAGCCTCCCAATAACATGATTCAATGCTTTGTTACCGGTTTTCTAATTATTTTTTTATATTTAGATGTATTAATATATTATATTTGGAAAAACTTTTACGTTTTCAAACAATGCAATCTATATACAGTATAATTCCAACAGCTGAAAATAAAACTCTGAACTTTCCTGGAGCTGGGGCTCCAACAGCTGTTGCAGTGATTAGGCTTGGCAGTGAGCGTATCAAAGGGCGCAAAGGCAGAGTTTCTGCTGAGGGACAGTAACAGTGCAGTTGTGTCTCTGGGACCACCAAAAACTTTTAAATAAATACTGCCATTTTGAATTTTAGCCTGTTATTTGTCATCCCTAGGCTGTTGTCATATCGCGGGTCTGTGTTTGCTATTCTAAAAACCTCGTTAGCATTGCTCATTGAAACCAAGCAGTTCTGCTAGCCCCAAGCTAAAAATGCTAACAATCTGTTTTTTTGCTTAGCAGAAAAACCAATACAGAATATTCATACATGTGACAGCGGCAGAGGTGAAAAATTAGACTCAAGTGTCAAGATATCCCTTTAACATTACACGAGCCAAACTGAAGTTCATTCACACTGCCATTTCCTTCTCAGAGGACAAGAGGGTCATTTTCTGGTTTACTGCAACTCTGATCTGATCTGATCCCAGTTCACTTTGCATTCACACTTTCATCTAAATTAAGGATCCAGCTCCTTTATGGCTAATGAATAATACTTGTGCCTCCTGATGTGAAAGAGGTTACATCAAAATCATAAGACAAATTTGGCCTTTACTGAATTTAATTGGCTTAATCACAGGATTACTCTAACGTTTACTTGAACTGGTCAGATGAGCCACAAAACCTACTTAAGTTCAAATAATTTCAAAAGATCTAATAATTACTAGGAAACAAGACAAATTGGGAAAAATCCAGAATATGCATAGAAAGGTAATCAAAAGGGAATCCCCAAAAAATAGTTCAAGGCACTCCATCTCTTTCTAAAAGTTAAAAAGCCTCATTCAAATAATTACTGTCTGTTTCTTTAACATGAAAGTGTCTTATTTGGACTAAGAGTAGTCCTTAGTAGATTAGTCCTGTTTGAGAATTACTTGCCTGCATGTTCAAATGACTATTGTTAGTAGGGATATAAATGTCATGTTGCCCTAAGAAATGACAGAACTGTGTGTAGCCTGATCGCTTAATAGGGATTCCTGGTGGCATATTGGGAGATGAGAGTAAACAGACCGGATAATTTAATGACACCATAAGTCACATGGCTACACAAAGTAACACACACGCAGCTATCACACAGACCGGATAATTTAATGACACCACAAGTCACATGGCTACACAAAGTAACACACACCTCTATCACACAAAAGTGCCGACAGATAGAAGACTGCGACATACACACAATGCAGTGCAGTGATTTCTCTAACCCCACTAATAGCCGCTCGGTTCGTGCAGCCATACCAGAGAAGAGGTGTGTAAAAATAAACAGCTAATAAATCAGCCGTGGCCATTGGCGTTCCCTCCATGTTGTTAAAAGCTGTTAATCCCAACCCTCTGAGCTCAGAGGTCAGATGTTGTGATACAGGGTAACAGCTCGGTTTTAGAGCACAAGCTAGTAGAAGCAGCAAGACCAGATAGAAGAGGCCTCTGTTGCAGCAGTAAGAGCATTCAGAGTGTGTAGAATATATATTGCCACTTCCTAGTTATGTTTTTTCCAATGTGAGTGGGTGTTTTTGATTTGTGGCCAAGCTTGGTGCAGCACTGGATGTTGGATGTCTTCATTGGTATCATTTCCACTCTCTTTCCCTAGAAAGAGGGTGAAAAAAAATCCCTGAACACTTTATAGAATTTGTTAATGTTTGCCAAAGTCTTGTTATGCGTCTATAAAATATCTGACAACTTAATGTGTGAGGCCGCAGTGGAGCAAGCCAGCTCCCAAAGCACAATTTTGCATTTATGATCTAGTGTGGTAACACGCATGGTAATGAATTTGAATAGTATGGGAGCTACTTAACTGGTTTGTTTCTTGGACACCGCCCAACCCTCTCCACTGGACTTTTAATGAGACATCCTGACTGAGTGCCAAAGAAACCGCTGTCTGCCACCTGATGTTCCACTCCAGTACTCCATCTCATTCTTCTATTAATCTAATCTCATTTAAAACCCCATTCATTCTCAACTTAATTTTTGCTAGCATAGTGTAATGGCGGTTGGTGGTTTATTCTGTGTTGCTTTCAATGTGTTTATTCTGTGTGTCCCTGTATTATGTGACATTATATGAATTTTTATAATATTATAGGCGAACAAATACAAAGACCTCAAATAGAAATACAATTTATTGTGATATTTTTTGTGTGACCGATGAAAAACAAGACTAACGAGTCTAACAGCCCCGCTACGTTGAATTTTGTCTGCAGTCTAAATCCCTGCGAGCAACGTGATCCATCAAGTGGCGAACAGAGCGAGCGACCGACAATACCACCCTTGGAAAAGACTTGATTCATGCTTAAGCTTCCAACAGACTTTTTGAAAAATCAGCCAGGTTGTGTTTGTACTCACTTATCTCCTCAATTACTCCTGGGTCACATTCTCTGTACTTCTCTAACTCAGCTTGCAATTGGGCCCGCTCCTCTCTCAGAGCCTGCAACTCCTTCAGCAGAGAGCTTCGATCCTTCTACACACACACACACACACACACACACACACACACACACAAACACACACAGTTAATCTTTGAAAGATCAATTTCCTCAGTCATATTTATTCTCAGATAGCCATAAACCACAATTCATTTTATATAATTTCTTTCATTGAGAACTTATTAAAAAAAGGTATTTTTGTATTTTTTTCCCGTTACAAGGTAAGCACGAGTAGGTAAATGTTCTTACTGTATCTTGACGTCCCACTTTCGCTTTTTCAACCGCTTTCTGTAGAGATACTTTCCGTTGTTTTGCCTCAGAATGCTATAGAATAAAAGATACATTTGTAAATCACACCCCTACTCACCCCCCTCCCACATTTTGGCCTTGATAACCATACATGCTTTACAGAGCCTTATTTTCCTTCTTTTATGTCATAATATTAAGCACACAAATGTACACTGTTGTCTCTTAAATAGACAATGGCTCTTTAGGATCTAATGATCAACTGCTCTGGTATCTCAATAATGTCTTTCTATTGTTATGCTTATGGGATTATCACATATCATTTAGTCACAGATTGTTGCTTTACGGAATTTAACTTGTATCCCAGAAATCTGCGATAATCTGACAGCCAGCATTCTCTGAGTAGTCACCACCCTCTCACCATCTGTCTGCTGTGCAACAGGAGAGGGAAGTGGGTCATCACAGAAGGGGAGGAATTCAAACTTGCCGTAACACCAATTCTCTGACAAATGCCACTAAGGGCAACATGAGAGATTTTTAATTGGAATTCATAGTTAAATTTAATAATTACCACTTACAAGTATTCTTTTCAACTGGCAATTCTCACTTCACATTCATTAGGATACTGGGCGGCGTTATTCACCAGCATGTGTGTAAACAACAAAGGCTGGCATGAAACTGAGGCCACATCCACACTAATTTCGATCTCCGTCCACACGAGCGTTTCAGAAATAATCTCCGTCCATACTAACACGCCTGAAAACGCATATCACATGACCATTCACGTACACTGGGCATGCGCGTGCCGGTGTAAACAGGAAGCAGATTGTCTACTCTGCGGTTGGTTGCTTAGTTGCAGAAAATACTACGGAGGAAGAACAGCAATGGCGAAAAGTACGACCAGAGATTTCTTTGCTTGGACCGACGACGAGGCGGAACTGTTACTGAAAGTAACACACGAGTATAAGACGGTCAAGGCGGACGTCGTGACTGATAAGACCCAATCAGGAAGCGAACGTGGGTGTCTGCGTCATCGTTTTTTAAAAGTCTCCGTTTCCGCCCATCCAGACTAAAACGCAATCCCGGAGTTTTCGAACTAAAACGGGGTCAGCAGCGTTTTCAAAAGTCTCCGTTTTAGGGGTCCGAAAACGCCGGAGTAGTGTGGACGCTAGGCGTAAACGTAGCAAAAGTTATGCGTTTTAAAACGAAAACGTATTAGTGTGGATGTGGCCTGACACCAACTGCTCTCAAGACAGATATATCACTGAGGTTTATCCCTATGCTGGATACAGTGTGTTGTTCTATATTCACTATGATTCGTTTGGCAAAATCTGCAGCTTTTGAGGATATGTGAGGTCATGAGGGTCTCATATTAAAACCCCAGTGTTCTCACCTGTTTTTTCAACTCCTCCAGTTTGTGGTTGCGAGCGTGCAGGGCCTTGCTGGGGAAGGCCCAGTAGTAGTTGGATGTACCCACTCGTTCACAATCCACCATATTGTCATCCACGAGGCTCTGCAGGACGTCCTTCACAGACATGGGGGCTTAAGACAGCCGGGAGAAAAGAGCGCTCATTGCACATTACTGGTCCACATCCTTCATTTTGCATCATTACATTGCCTTTCCAGTGGAGTTGATTTGATTTGCGGATTGTTGATTTGATTTCTGGACCACTGATTTATGGTGGAGGTATGACCAGCAACAAGCTCGGCAGACCTTAGATTGATTCAGCAATATAAAATTTTGCTAGAGATCGATCTTTTGGGAGGTATAAAATTGCATCCTACTGGGGACTGTAAAATTACAGCTCAGCACCAAGTTTGCACTTCAGTGCTGTGTCCCATTTCTACTGTTACCAAGACGTTCTGCTCAAATGTTCACAAAACTAGACCATCTGCACACATCTGCAGCCTATTTGGCCATTTTACACTTATCTGAGTGAACATAGCATGGGGAGGGTGTAATAGAGCAAGAGTTACATCTTGAGCAGGATCGGTGGTGAAATGCGATATTCCCACACGTCTGCTCAGCCTATCCGCTGTAAAACTGAAGGAGCTTATCTGTTGTGTTAAGTGTTGAGCTGTGCCGAGTCCAGGGAGGATGTTGAACAGCATGGAAAATAAAAACAAACGCTCAGTATGGGCTAATCAAACTCTGCATGCTCACGATTTCAGCGAAGTCTTTTTCCACAGTCTTCAGTCTCTTTCCTGATCACATCTCTTGCATTGCTTTTTATTATTTTCAGCTGCAAACTATACCACTTCCTAATGGTTAACATTATATTATTACACTCGCCCTCCTTCCTTACTCCACAAGTCCCCACTCATTTCTCATTTGAGCTGAAAACATTCCCCTATCCCTCTCTCTCTCTCTCTCTCACTTTCTCTCCCCTTCTACAGTAAAATGTGCCCATAACACAGACTTTTGCTTCCCCCTCCCCCATTCGCTCAGTAACTACATCATGCCCAAGTAAGGGGTCAAAAACATGTGCTTTTAATCACAGTCCCAAGCAACCAGATCCAGTTTCACCAGATTAATGTTATGTCCACTTTTAAAAGAAGTCTTTCTTTTGTGCGCCCAAACACAACACATTTCTGTTCCTGTGTAAGGCCGAGAACTTTAAAAGCAATGCTTGTATTTTTTGCAAATTTTCCCTTGTTGCTCATTATGTAAAACTCTACTGTAAGGTTGAGGGAATGCAATTTACTGAAAAACCTAAACCTTTCAACAGTATTCTGCACTATGAGTTTACAGCCATTGGTAGGGCTAGTGCTGCTTGTACATTTACAAACTAAATACAGACTGGAATGGCAGTGGTGGTCCTGGTTGCCATGGTAATATTGTGGTCATGTCACCATGTTTTCACGAGTGCATAAGGGGGCATTGCCTGTTGATAATGACTGGATGCGCTTTGGGGAGAAAATTATGCTAATCTACTTAAAGTATGCAAGAATTATCTGGCTCCAAACATGGCAAATGTGAATTTTAAAGTCGTATGGTGTTTTTCTCCCAGAAAGCACTTAAGTGTCGCTCAGACTCAGCCCCACAATTATTTATTTATTTTAAGGGAAATGCTCTGTTCACTCACCTTTAGCATTTTTTATTTATTTGATCAGACAGCTGGAGGAGTATGGGAGGCACAGGCGAGAAAGACCGCACACATTTGGTTCCAGAGGCATCAAACTTAAACCACTTGACTAGCTGGGCATACGCAGCCCAGTCATTTAAAAACTCAGTGTTAAATCAGGTTTCACTTATAAAAATGTCCACCTTGTTTCTGTAGATGAATCGTTACTCACTTATGCCTTTTGTCTTGGGGGCGATTTTCTCAATGTCCTTCAGCTGAAACACATCTTTCTAGAAAGAGAGTGAGAGAGCATAATAAAGGATTTGAAAAGGTTTGATATGTGTACTTATGTGATAGTCGTTTTTATCGTGTAGACAAACATCAAAGAGAACAAGGTAAAAGGGGGCCTGAAACAAGGACATGAGTAAGCATATATATGGACCTCTAAAAATATAAGGACACATCGAATGTTTTGGTTTTATACTGTTATTGCCTTGAGATATGACATAATACCTCAGAGGTTATGGCTCCATTTTCTTTGTGCTACATTTGTAAAATGCAATACAAACTAGGAGTTTATTGCTTCTAACCCTAACCCTCTTATCACATTGTGAAATTACCCAACGGCTATGAGGTTAAAGTGCAAACTGCCGGCTTTAACTTGAGGGCATTTCCAGCTGCACTAGCTAATGAGCTAAAAAAAGAGCCATTTTTGTTGATGGTTCCCCCATTTCAGGGAGCCTAAATATCTTTGAACATATAAAGATCATATTTGTTATTTGCATCTACTAAAAAGTGTTTTCTTATGTAATCAAAAATTCTTCTGTGCAATGATTTCTAGAGGCTTGTAACCTTTAATTGCCGCCAGACTTGATGTTTTATTGCCAGGTTTCCTGTTCAGTCTTTTTTGTATTTCCTTGCATCTCTGATGATTCAACTGGGACTTCACTTGGCTCGAAATCACTGAGACAGTATGAAGTGCAAAGTTGCCTAACTGAATGTATACATGCAAGGACCAGAGTTATCAATCCAACCTAAAATCATCATGTTCCTTGTAAAGAACTAAAGACATGTGACAGACATGGGACTGAAAAACCTGTTTAATGGCTCATCACCAACATAGCTTAAATGCCATCAAATTACATCTGAAATTGTGTACAATACTTTTTTGTAAATTTTGATCCGTTTAGTTCAGGCAAATTTGGAGATTAGGTATTTCTACTTTTTAAAAATGAGTCTATGCTCAAAATTTACCCACCTCATCTTAACATTTGAGCTCCCATGTCTTGTCACAGTCTATGGTTAATCTCACTTTGCTAGGCTAGTTTACAATTTCTACAGCATAGCATAGCACAACAATGGTGGGTTTAAATGCAGTTTCTACAGATGAGTGTGCCTGAATGCGTTTATACAGTAGGCTATATGTTTGTGAGCATCTGTGTGTGCGTGTGTGCATGTGTATGAAAGAGAGAGAAAGACAGAGAAAATGATGTAGGCCTATTACTTTTAAGACCAACCCTAGTATCTGTTGCAAAACTAGAACATAAAAGCTCCTAAATCTCACTAGAGTATACTAGTTTATACAAGTGTACTACCCATTTATTTATTTATTGCGGTCGGTTACAGTGTGTTATCTTTTAGTTCCCTTATGAAGAGTGGGCAGCCTGAATCATTATTCCCCTAAATCAATATTCTCCTTTTTCAGAAAATAAACTGGAGAGATACAGAGCAGTAAGAAGTGTGATTAGCTTTTGAATCGATGCAGTCAAGGTAGAATCTGGACTCACAATAAATGGCTCACAGCGCAAAAGGCACCCTCATATCGTTTGCTCCACCTGTATCCAACTTACCGTTTCAAAGAAAATCTCCATCATGCGAGTTCTCTTCTCCTCCAAACTTAGTCCTTTCTTTTTTGACTGTAAAATTAAGGGAATGGTTAATGCAACCTAAGGCATAATTGCATAATTTCAGTGTAGGCATCTTATGCTACTGTTACACAGTAATAGCTTATTAAAGTATTTTTGATTGATTGATTGATTTCTTGGGCAGGTAAACACTGTATGAGGGATTGATTGATTCACTGATGGATTTTATTTCAGTCTCGTGCACTCAAAGTCCCCAGTCCACAAGTAAACAAGACATGATCTATACAGCACTTTGCAATATGCATGTATAACAAACATATTCCAAAACAAACATATTACACAAAGCACAACACTGTCAGTTTTTGCTGAAAATTTTGAATTTTACCACATAAACTAAACATTTCTGAAGCACATCTCAAGTCTTTCATAATCGTTTAACCAAAAGAAATGTGCAGAAGAAGTCATTTTATTATAAAGCTCACTCGGCTCATCGTTCAAAGGACAATAGAACATAAAATGAATTCCAATTTCAATTTCTTAGCAGACAAACTAGGTGTGCCACTGAATACTCCTGTTTAATAGTTAGCTAATGGGACTGACCATACTGGATGTTGATGTTGTTTGTGTGCGTGTGTGCGTGTGTGTGTTGGACATTGATGTTGTGCGTGTGCGTGTGTGTGTGTGTGTGTGAGAGTGTATGTGTGTATGCATGTCACATCACTTAACACTGAGTGACATGAAGTAACTTAACGCTAGGTCTATAATTGTGCTTTAAAAATATGGCAGCATGTGTGTAACTACCGTTAACATGGTAAGTTACTGCTGGTTAGTTCAGCTAACGTTAGCTAAATAGCTACGTTGCCCAACTGGAGGAGCTTGCTAACTTAACGCTAGCTTAGCCACGTTAGCCGGTAAGTTGACCTCACTTGTTTCTGTGCCTCTTTCACAACAACTCTAGGTTAACAAGTACATTAATTTGCTTACCATTTTACTGTGTAGAATAAGCAGCAACGTCCACTAATATTAGTGTGAGGAACTTGTGAGATGCCACCTGAACGCTGCTCTGCTCTGCTTTCACATCCAAACAAAACAGTAGCTTACTGAATTTCCCGCGGAGGCCTGTCACTGGTCTATGCTGCCTTCACTTGCTCTCGTCAGCTCCTACTTCCGATTACGGAAGGCGTAAATAGGAGTGGCCGCGTATAACAAACAGGACAAACTGTAACAAAAATAGTTTTGTGCAGATGTTGTTTTTCCAGAAGTCAAGGGGCACAGAGCAGCACAGCAGAATGAGAAAACACACACATCAGGCATGTTATTGACAACTATATTATTTATATAGAATGTCAAACAATAACATACAATAACAAAACACATCACTTTTGCCAATAATCGTTTGAGCTTCCATGCTCTCCCAAAACGTCACATCTCGGCTGCTCTTGTATCATAGAAAATCCCCACTTTCCCAGTCATGTTTACCAGCTTGTTGGGCAACATGCAACTCGTAATTCTCTCCAACGGAACGTGAAGGCAACATTGTTTTGACAGGGAGGAGGGAAGTTGTTTGACTTTATCTCATGATGTTCTGACGCCCTCTGCTGACTACAAAGGCAGCTTCTTTATATAGGCTACGGGACAGGAGTGGACAAGGCAGGACAGGCCTGCACTGTCAAATGTACAGATTTCTGCAGGCCTACTACTGTACATGAGAGACCTAACAATATAAAAAAGGACATCAGTTATGGGATGCTGTGCAGAGTTTTTCCATGGGATTTTCCTGCACTGATGCTGGAGACACTGGAGACTCTAGGGAGAAATACCAAGCCTCCAACAGAAAAAAATCCTATACCAGTATACACCATATTAATTGTTAGTCATTTTTCTGCAATAAATGCCAATTTCTTCCAATTTGCATGGAGATTCATAAGGTTCAATTCATAAGGTTCAAAATAATTCATGGCGATTCCTTATGAATTGCCATGCAAATCGAAGAGTGCTGAAGACTGCGATTCATAGGGACTGGATACCAGGCAAGCTTATTACAGCATATATATGATCAGAACTAAACACAAACTCAATATTCTTTCCTATGGGCACTTTAATTCCATTTGGCATCACAAATATAAACATGACAGAGGAAAACAATAACTTAACAGGAATGTGTAGAAAATGGATGTCTGAATTAAGGGGGGAAAAAATATTGATAAAAATGAAAATTATGTGCTTTGAGGACAAACAAATCCTAACTGACAATTATGCAAATATTCTGGCTTGAAAGGCTTTCTAATGGGAACACAGTTTAATCAACAACACACACCTCAACTGTTGAACTAGGCATTGCATCTTTTTTGAGAAGATAGACAACAGACAGTTTGACTAAAATACAACTTGTTACTAGCTCTAAGGATTTGTGTGACAGACATAAGAGCACATGGCAAGGTGTCAAGGTGATGACAGTTTTGTAACTCAGTATCTGATGTTAAATCAAACCTACATTGCAGTAAGACCGCTGATGTACAAACCCTGTGAATGATATTACTGGTGCACCTAGTGCATGAATTTGCAGAATTTAGCTATTAAATATAACAACAAATTCCAGGATGTTTGCACATAACCAAAGCAGACTGTAAGTCAATGTATCAAGAGGCTTCATACACACACGCAAACACACACACACACACACACACACACACACACACACACACACACACACACACACAGCAGATCATGAGACAAAATATCAAGAGGTTTCTGTTCTGTATCTTAGAGAATCACAAACACACACACACACACACACAATTTGTTATTTTAAAACCAATTCAGCAGATAAGCTATCACCATACATTAACAAGCATGTGTGTAATTTTCTATTGTTAATTCAAAGTGATGGTGTATAACACTGAATAGTCATTTCCACACACAGATAAAAATGTCATAATTGAAACAGTGTTTACGTTTTTGTTCTGTGATTTTGTTATCAAATAAGTATCAGCCTGGGACAGATTCCTATGTTGTGCGCAGTAGTTTGATGTTTATTAGTAAACGTAGCATGCACAGAAATGTCTCATCATGCTTCAAAAAAAACCCTGCTACATAAGTTGAGTACGTTCCTTTGATAGTGAGCAGGCAAAATGTGTGAGGACCGTGAGAGCATTTGACAACAAGCTGCAATTACTATAAATAGAATTCTCATTATTTTCCAGGTAGCCAGGTACCTTTTGATACCTCTGGTTTTCACTTTGATCGAACTCCAACCAGTATTATCAGCATCAAATCATCATCCATTTACACAATAGCATTATTTTCCAGTTTTCCTGCACTTGCACTAAGGGTCTTGCCACAACAAACCAAAGGTCTACTGTAAGTGTCATACTAAAGTTTCATTTTTCAAATCAGCGTTGTTAACATGGAATGTATCTCAGTGAGAACAGGGTTATGAGCGACTCTCCAAAGCACCAATCACCCATCTGTGAGGATCAGAGTCATAGTCCCTTTCACTTCATTCACACAACCACTTCTCTCTTTTGTTTCTTCGGCATCTAGAAGGACGCCATGGACGTACACAAGGTGAACGGTCAAACAGATGGCACAGTGATGGCATGGTGGAAGGAAGAATGGATAAGTAGATGAGTGCAAATCTGCCAGTTTCTCCACACCAGTGCGTATGTGTTTGTGTGTGTGTGTGTGTGTGTGTGTGTGTGTGTGTGTGTGCGTGTGTGTGTGTGTGGGTATACACTGTACAGTTTGTGCACTGAGGGAGGAGAGGAGGGCTACTGTAGGTAGCGGTAGACTTTGAAGCAGTGGTTGCCAGAATCGGCTACAACAACATGTCCATCGGAGGTGAGGGCGAGTCCCTGCGGGCCGTACAGAGGGTCTGCTGACGTGTTGATGTAGGACAGGAAGGAGCCGCTGCCATCAAACACCTGACACAGACACAGAGAGACAAAGATAGGAGAAAACATCATCAGTCTTTTCTGCTTATATTTATATTAGATTTGCATAAACTCATATAACTCAAACAACTGTGAATGGAGTCGGGGAGAGAGACTTTCTTCAGGTTTTCTTAAGTTAAGACTCGACTTTCTCTCTCGTCCTTTGCACTGACCTGTATCCGGCTGTTGCCCCAGTCTGCCACTATGATGTTGCCGTTGACGTCCACTGCCACTCCTGTGGGGGCGTTGAACTGGCCGTTGCCCTCGCCATTGGAGCCAAACTTCAGCAGGAACTCCCCTTCCGTGTTGAACACCTAGTTTTGTTTTGATTTTGGTTTTCAAGGAAATAATAGCATAGAGACAATAATGTAAAATTGATATAATGCTGTGATCCTTTGATATGCCAGTGTAGTAAACCACATACAAATGATACGCCAGTGTAATAAACCATATAAACATTTTCATAGATACAATATGAAACATCTATGATGGAGGGTGCCAACCTGATAACACCAGTGACATACCCACTTTCACTCATGCCATACAAGCCAGAGTGTACTGGTAGATAACTATTCATGATTTTACTCTCCATCATAGATGTTTCATTTAATTACACTAACAACACTGCCAAAAGGCTGAGCAGTATGTTTTGGCAGCCCAGTTCACCTATTGTATACTCACAGTACAGCTCCGTACTCTGACATTGGTCTTACCTTGACTGAGTGATTGTGGAAATCTGTTACAATGATTTCATTGTTGTGGTTGACAGCAGCAAAGTGAGGGCCTGAATAAAAGAAAAATAATAAGGGAACAAAGTTACAGATATCATTTGTGTCATTCCTTAAATTCCATTCTTAAATGACAAACAAGACAGAAATAATTTGATTAAACAAATGTTTTTGGAAGACATGCAAACCAATAAGTAAGTAGCCAAATGCAAATAGAAAAATCAAGGTTGTACTGGAGTTAGGCACACCATGGTACTACTCGCTCTTTTAAAGACGCCTGAGTCAACAATCTATGTCATGGTCATTTGATTACCAAAAGCGGAATGTTTTGTGAGCTTTATCATATATTTTCAATTGTGTTATCAGTGTTATCAGCTTATATTAGTAGTCCATTACTAGGTTTGCCAAACTCCTGTCTTATCTGTAACTGAAAACAGTCTTAATGGAAAACCCCTGAGGTCCACGGATCATGTGCTGGTTATGGTTCCTGGTTTGGCACACTTCCCCATTCCACATGCAGGTGTGAGCTGGCTGCAGAGAGACAGCAGAGGGCAGTGCACATATTACCATTGAGTGTACCTGCAAACTGCCTGTCGCCATTCCCACGGTTACCAAACTTGGTGACCAGCTTGCCGTTCGGCTGAAAAATGAAGACGCAGCAGGCCTTGTTGTCGACCACGATGATGTGGCCATTTCTGTCCACTGACACGCCTTTAGGGCCCATCAGCTTCCCTGAGCCCAGCTTGGACTGGAGAGGGAAAGGAAGGAGAGGTTATTATGTTAGTTATTATGAAGAACAGAATTTGAAATGATCAAGCTACTAAAGTCACCGATTTCTACTTATGATAGTTTGCCCTGCTATTTCTCCATTTAAAACAAAAGCCTATAGAGGAATTGGTCTTTCTGCATATTATTTAGAATTTCTGTTACATCATAAGTTTTTCCAACTATACTACATGAGAAGTTAGACTGAAAGTAGTAGTGGTACTGTAAGATAAGAGCAAATCTACATTTCATCTCATAGACAGTGTAGTGCAAATATTAGTCCATCATAGTCTAGTCTCTGTCTACAGGATGCAGAACTCCTTATCATTGCCCAGTGTCTATCCTGTCTTATATGTGACTTGTATATGACTGCAAATGGAAAAGCATCCCTAGAACATATACACAATACAGATAAACAGACATAAACTGTGTGGTAAATAGCTGTGTGATAGTGGGTGAGGGTGTGGGTGGCTCCATTCAATGAATGAGCCTCAGGCTGCCCTACATGGAATTTTACCACTGCACCCCTGCTGTAACTGCAAGTAGGAAAATAGGACAAACTGTTGAACTCAAGCATCAAAAACACAGCATCAAAAACACAAGGCTAAAACAATTTATGTTCACCTTAAAACGTAGAATGCATAAACCAGCATTCTATTCATTAATTCAGGATCAGCACCATTGAACCAGGCTTAAGAGGGATGTGAAAATCTGCATGAGAGCATCTCTTAATTTTGTCCACCTTTGTAACACCCCAGATGTTATCTAACCAGCTGTGTTGAATTATTTAAAATGTCATACTAGTTGGATAAGTTCATGACTCTGGTTTAATGAGATCTCTTTTGCAACTTGCGAAATGAAAAGACTGATCAGAGACCAGTATTATTTTTTGCATTGATCTTGGGTCAGGGCCAGACTCTCTTGGGGTTCTACTGATGGGATTCATTATGGAGGGATAGATATCCAAGCTGTGCTTATGACATTACATTATAAAGGTCACTGTAAAATTACTGAAGGTGTTACAGGGATGCTATAATATTTCTTGCCAGTATTATCAAGCGTGAAATGAAAAATGAAAATGATCTTTTGGCAAAACTACAACATGGTGGATGAAGGATCTCAAACATCCACAGTGTTTATTTTTCTATTCTGTGGAAGGCTTTATCACAGGTACTCTGTCCCACTGACAGTTTAAGTATCCAATAAAGATAAGAATACATCATGTTGTATGACTCACCTTAAACTTGCCCTCACTTGAGAAGATGCTGACCCACTTGTTGTCATAGTCAGCAATGATGATGTCACCACTGGGGTGGACGGCCACACCTGTTGGCCGCTGCAGCTGACCCGGAGTCCTGCCCCGGACACCAAAACGACTCTTGAACTGGCCATCATTAGAGAAAATCTGTATAGCACAAAACACACAAAAAAGACAAAGAACAAAACTAGATTTAAAATGCATCTATTTAGTGTTTCAGCTTCACAGTCCAGCTAGATGACGAATCTTCAGTACTTTTTAGGTAACAAGGGTCCTCAAAGGCATGTGTTTCCATGGAGATGGCAAACTGCAGAGGCAGCACTGTTCAAGGTAACTGAATAATGATGAGTCATGGTGCTCAGCCGGTAACTTCTCACTACCCCCTAGTGTCTGCTGTTTCTGTGGGCTGACAGCAGCATGCAGCATCTTCAACAGAGGATGTTATTTTTACCTGGACACACTGGTTGTTGCTGTCCGCTATCAGCACCTTGCCCAGGGAGGAGGCTGCCACTCCCTGCAGATTAGTGAACTCCCCTTTGTTTCTTCCTTTTGTGCCTGGAAAACATGAAACAGAGCTATAAAGAAAATATTACAATCTTTGTGCCACGTTCATACTAGTAGACTAATGACGTGAATAGTAGAATGAATAATTGGATTTGAAGTCACATTCAATTTGATATTTGAAATATATTTTCACCAAGTTACTTCTATAGAGCAGTGTAAAAAGCTCATATTTCCAAATCAAGAGTCAAAACTGATGTGATTTGTCACTGTCACACTTCATGTTTCACTAAAAAGGTTATAAAAGAAGTATTTAAAGATTGATTAAATATTATATGTTCCAAACATGATTGACAAGTGATGCAAAAATGTTCAAGGTCATGGGTAAAAAAATGTAAAACCTACAAGAATCTTTTTGAGCACACTGGATATTGATGTTGCCAGTTATTAAATTTTGTTTAACCAAATCCAACACATTTACTGTACAAGATGCTGTGGGAATGACAACTTTATTACCAATTCTGAAGATGAGGTCATCCTCGATGGGGTTCTCTTTCCTCTTCCCTGTGCTGTACATACTGGCCGGCCTCTTGATGGCCTTCTGCTTGATGTGCCCGCTGCCCGGTGACTTCAGCCTCTTCTTCATGCCGTCCGAAGTTGGCGACACATCTATAGACTTAATAGCCCTGATCTTAAAGGGGCTTCCTTTGATGTGTTGGTCATACAAACGCAGTGATAAAGTAAAGCTTCCCTCTTTAGGAGCTGTGTATAGGTACTCATAAGTGCCATTCTTGTTGTCCTGTATCTCTCCTTCACCTGTGCTGCCATCAGGTGTGGAGATTTCAGCAGTGATGATGGCGTTGCCCATCTTGCACAGCTCTCCATCTTTGTCCTTGGTGGTTATGGTGATGGAAGTGGGCAAACCCACCACACACTGACGTAGCCCTTCGCCGGTGGCCACAGTCTCAGAGGCCACGGCGTTGGTCGTTACGATGGTGCCCAGGTTGTGGATGGACTTCTTCAGGCCCTCCGTCTCCACCAGGAAGTCGAGCTGGTCGTTCTCCCCGGGCTGCAGAGGAAGCTCCTGGCTGGCCAGCTCGCTGAGGCGCTCGCTCATCTGCTTCTTCACCAGCAGCACCTCCGCCTCGCTGCCGTGGCTCAGGGCCTGCTCCGTGAAGTTACAGCTGCTGTTGATGGCCTCCTGGCCCTGCAGCAGGGTGTCTAGCTGGGCTTGGAGCACCTGGCACACACACACACACACACACACACACACACACACACACACACACACACACACACACAGGAAACCTAGTTGTTACCCTACTAAAAGCCCAGTAAAACCCTTTCAACCCCTACCAGCTCCAGAGTGCTACTCTGGAGCTAATAAGGGGGCTAATAACAGGGGCTAATAACAGTATCAAAATACTGTACGCATAGAGTATTTCTTTTCGGCATTAGACGGGATGGGGCCTTGAGCACATTTAGTACATGTTGGCTTAGTGTCCATGCATTCAGACGCACACACCCACAGATTTACTGCAGTGACTGTCCATATAAATAGATGGACATCCTATGTTCACACACAGAAATCTGTCACTGTAATCACTCATCTGTAAAACTGGACAGTTTCAGAGACTGACTACTTGTTATTAACTATGATCTAATAGTCTCATATATACCATAAAACCTCAGTATGTCATACTTTCAACATTGCTGTGAAATTGTTAAATAACCTTGGGATTCATAAAAGGAAGAAATACTTTAATCCCAATCTACTGCAAGCAGACTTTTGACAGGCTACAGTCTCCTCTATTCCTCTTTTTCATTATAACATCACCACACCCTCATGAAAGGACCAAAACAGACTCACCCGCATCTGGCCATCACACTCCTCCTCTTCTCCAATAAATGAGGCCATTAAGCCATCTATCTTAGACAGGAATCTAATGTGTCTTCTAAACACCTTCTACTCTCTCTGTATGTAGTCTGTGTTAACTCACACACAGAAAGCTTTGAAAAAGAAGATGCTGCAATGCAAGAACAGAGATCACGCTCCCAGAGTGCTCCCAGAGTGGGACAGATTAAGTGCACACTCACTTGCAGTGTACTTCCCTCACTGCACAAGACACACCCAAATCAACCCAGCGGATATACGAGCCACTGAAGACATACAGTATAGTGGCTCCATCTAGCTTTAGCAATTTAGCTATGCAGCTTTTGAAGCTCAAACAGCTAGACAAAATAAACAATCACACAGATAACTCTGACCTTCCCTCGGACTGCAGTCTTCTGACTGTGTAAATCATTAGCAAACCATGTGATGGAGCTCCCTGATGGGAGGGCATCAGGCTCTTAACCAGACTGGGTGATTGGTTTTCTGGGCTGGGGTGGTGCACCAGCTCCCTGCCTCCCCTCTGTCTGCCTGTTTGCCCCTCCCAGTTACATGTTTTATTTAATCGCCTATCAGACAAGCTGAGCCCCTGGCACACAGATCAGCAAAAACAGAGCCAAATCAGTAGCCTGATAACAACAAGGGCAATGTTGTCTTAATTTCAAAGTTATACCATTTACATTTTCTAATTTTCTTCTGTATTATTTTCTTCTGTTATGTACCAAAAAGTCTTAACAAGAACTAATCAGTACTTCCAATGTCAACACGGTCACACGCATGCTATTACCCAACAGCCTTGTAGGTTGAAGATAATGACTGCAAAGTGCTGCACTCTGATAATAAAAAAAGGCTGAAACAACACTTATCAACATTATAACCACAGCCAGTTAAGACCACAGTCTGGGTGCGACTCACCAAACATCCAAACATAAAACCTAAACTAAAGCTGCGTGTGTCAGCTGTTTCACTGAGAGCACCACATCCATCAGACCACCATCATTAGACACTGATGCTTCACCTTCTGCTTGAGGCCGTAGTTGACCTCCAGCTCCATGAGCAGAACGCTCTTGCGGACATTGAGGGTCTTCTGCAGCTCGTCAAAGGTAGTATGGATGTCGTCTTCGATAGAGCTCTTCTGACTGGTCAGCTGCTGCAGGATCTCCGACAGCATCAGCAGGGCTGAGTCGATCTCTGGTAACCTGGGAGCAGTGGAGGGATGAGGAGGGATGGAGAGAAGGAGGAGAGGAGCCATGGAAGGAAAAGAGAGGAAGAGAAATCATTTGTACACTGGGTCACAGTCATGCGACTGAGAGCAGACATAGAGGAGGATTGTCTACATTTCATTCATGCCCTCATAGTCATTACTTGGGAATAAGATACATATTGTCTCTAGTGTAATAGAATGATGTTTATGTGCGGGGTGAATAGGATAATACTGATGATGTTGATGGAGACTGTCTGTGTAGGTTCATTTCAGTCATCCAGGTAGTAAGATGTCCAAAAAATAAAAACAAGATCCACTGGACTTAACTTCAACTCTTGTAGGTCTTTGTTTTTAAATTAACCCAAATATGAATCCTGTGCTACTTTCAGTGAGTAACCACTGGAAATAATGTGTATGGTATCTTAAGGCCACTATAGGCCAATGTATATGGTGTTCTGTAGGAGAGTACACCAGCGCTTGTTGTACCTCTTCTTGACAGCATCTAGCTGGTCCTGTAATGAGGCCTTGTGTTGCTCCACCACATCTTTAAGAGGCACAGTTGGGTGTTCTGCATGTTCGCCACTTGTACACTCCTGACACATGGCCGTCTCACATGGCGGACAATAAAACTCCATGACCTAGGCGACAAGAAAGATAGAGGTTAGAGTTCAATAGGGGGTTGACTCTCTAGTAATGGACATTCTAGTTGTCCATTATCAAGTCTTGATCAGATTTGTCATATTATTCAACATTAATGCTAAGCAGGAGTAAATGCTGTGCCATTGCATTTAGACTGGTCTCAGGTCTAACAAGATACAAAATTAATACCTGCTCAGCTGCAAATCCCCAAAGCCCATGAAACAAACCTCAGAACCAGACAAGCCAAACTAATTGACTGAGAGCACAACAGCTGGATGTCCAGCTGTGGTGACTGACACACAGGCTGATGAACACAATCTGCATCAGTAAATGTTCACACATGTCAAACACAACTGTGTAATTAACCCACACAATTACGTTATTAACTCCCACACTGTAAACATTAGCTTGCAATTTTGCAAGTGTCATGTCTTATTATCCTTGTTGAGCGTTATTAGATTAATCTGATCACAAGGCACTGGACAGAACTCTGTGTATGCGTGTGTGAAAGAAGGAGAAAAGAAGACAGAAACAGGCAGACAAACTGACAGACAGATAGTGACAGTGTGTCTCTTACGTTGCCTCCATGGTTGGGGCAGGAGAGCAGCTGTCCTGTGGCCACAGTGGTGATGGTGCTGAGGGCAGCGGCCTCCTGGCTGCAGCTGTCCGGCGGCCGCTGCAGCACGTCCATCAGGTTGGTGATGAAGAAGTTACTCTGCAATGCCGCCACACCCTTCTCCGGCAGGATAGAGGTCTGGCGGCACACAGGGCACGACAGTGTCAGGCTGTGGGCCGGGATGTAGTTCTGCAGGCACCTGGAGGAGGAGAGGAGGAGACATACTGTAACATGCTGTAAAAGGTTTGGTTAAAGAGACACTCTGGGGTAACGAGCGGGTGTGGTAATGGGTGTGTGTGTGTGTGTGTGTGTGTGTGTGTGTGGTGGGTTGGGGGGGCATAGGAAAGAGGAAGGATTCAGAGATACTATACAGAGAGTGAGTAAATTGGATATGACTGCAACTGTGAAAATATTGGTAAAGATTTGGGATGGATTGCTGATTTATTAAATATTATGGCTACACAACTGCCCTAAAGGAAAGGGGATTCAACAAAATCATTTAACACTGAAATCTAATCTAATCTACTCATCTAAATGGAGGGATCACCATTGATTTGGCCTTAATCTATATCATATATAACTATGATTATATATTGTTTTTTGGGTACCTGCTATCTGGCGGATAAGATAAATCGAAGCTAAGGACAGAGAAAGGTGTGTAAATTGCATTAACATTGCAAATAAACTGTTAAACAGATTTAATCTGTGGCAAACTTCACAACAGTGACTGATGCATAATAAAATGGAAAGTCAACATTTGCAGAGAATCAAAATAAATAAATAATCCTTAACCTTAGCACAGTTACTTGTACCACTGACAAATAAATGAGAAATGAACCAGAAAAAGAACAACGGTACAGCTTTGTCTCTCCAGAAGCAACCGGTGCAAGGGGACAGGCAGAGACAGAGTCCAGGCTTTCACTATTGTCTCAGGAACAAAGGGTGCTTGTCAGAGAGGGTGACACCAACGCACCAAAGACACGCTGAAGTCTCAAGATGTCAAAGCCAAAAGCAGTGACACTGCACAATCTCTACTGTGAAGATGGCCATATTTACAAAAAGGATGCAATATTAATTGAAAATTATTGGTAAAAGTATAATTACTGCACCTACCCCTCTTGGTTATGCAGCATACATTTGAATTTTGAAATCACACAGGCTCCACTTGCCCACTCATTTGCACATCAAACCCTTGGCACTTGCACACCTCCCACACATACAGTCCAGTATAACCTATTCATTGGAGAACAACATGGAATCCCCACGTGATAACAACATGGCAGCACCACTCACCTCTCACAGAAGGTGTGCAGGCAGGGCAGCACTTTGGGGTTTTCGTAGCGGTCCAGACATATGCTGCAGATCAAGAACTGCTTGTCGATCTGGCGCACCACGGGGCTGGGAATACTGGAGCCTTCACTGGCCATCCTAAACCTCTGACATACGAGTCCCTCTTCCTCTTACCCTGCGCCCTGCGGAGAGACACAGAGGGAGGACAAGACAGAGGTAAGGACACACACACACAAACAAGAGCATGCTGCAAAAGTGACATCACACACGATCAAACACACAGTGGTGATCCTCATGGAAGCGAGGGAAATCTGTGGGTTGTAAAGATCAAAGTTTGAGCTAAGATGCCTTCCTCCTTCCATCCTCTCGCTGAGAAAGGAAATGTCAAACGCACAAATAGACACACCAATCAACCGACTGCAGCTACAGGCTTTAACTCCAACCCATTAAACACTGCAGTATTAAGACTCTAAACAACAACTCAACTCTGTAAACATTTCTTCAATCAGTAAGTAAACAAGGTAGAACCAAATACTGTGCTGGTACAAGAGCTCTCTCTTAATGGTCAGTGGAATAAACTAATTACTTGTAGTTACCTTCTCTAATGGGAGTCTATGGGACTGGAGGTGTGGGAACAGATACAACCTCAGGGCGTGGGTGGATGTGAAGTGGGAGGTGGGAGGTCAAACTGGGGCCATGGCCTCAGCATCAAATGTTAGCAGCAATACCAACTAACTGAGGATCAAAACACTGCTGGTTTCAGCCTGTAATCCTAGTGGATGCAGTAAGAGGATAGGATTAGGAAAATTATCATCGCTGATCATATTGTTGGCATTTGGAGCACGGGCCGGGGCTTTGTTTGACGAGAGCAAGGCCTTCACATCGTGGGCTGGTGCTTCACATCCCACAGCTCTGCTCTGCTAGGTGGTTGTGTGCACCAAAGGCACTTAAGGTGATAAATATTTGATTACAAAGTGAAAGCAAAGCACTGGATGTTCAGGACAGTAAGTTGTTCAACACAGGTCACTGAGAGAAAAAATGCTGAACCTAGAAAAAATAAAAACAAAGGAGAAAGTATGCCCACTATGCCTTAATACCTTGTTATGCAATATTTACACTGAATCCTAATGATTTTGGACATGATATGTATGATAATCTGAGATGGAGGAATACAAATTGGCAGATATAAGTCATTCAATGGCTTGGAGAAGGGTTAGTTCAACAGCTCACTCTTTCCCCTCTTGTTGACATGAATTAGACCCAAAACAATAAATCACACAATAAACACAATAAAACAATACACAACACTTAGTCCAACTTGCTCTTCAGTCATTTCTGAAACAACTTTTGATCCCATCACTTTTCTGTCTGTCTGACATTCCTGTAAGGTTATCTGGCGAATAACTTCCACTTTACAGACAGGGAAAGTGTGTCATTGCTCTCATTGTCTCTTCACATTTAAGACAGGCAGGGAAACAGGCCACCTCTGCTGCTGGGGAAAAACCCTCAGGGAAATACTTCTTCCTACAGTACATGCTCTCTTTCTCCTCTTCTCTATCCTGTACTCTCTTAATATATCTCTTTCTCTCTCTCTCATGTACCAGAAATATGTTTGATATAAAAAATGATAGTCCAGCCCAGCCCAAGTATTTATAAATAAAGTTAAACAAAGTGATGCAGATCTTCCTCTCCCTCAACTGAAATGAGATATGATAGCCTGTAACTACAATGTGGTGAATTGTTAAGTCTGAAATTGGGACTGGAGGTAGTAATATTACTGCCATAACGTAGCCACCATGTCGTCAGTTGGTAATTATGAAATTGCCAGAAGTCTGAATATATGACATCACTGGTACGTAATGTGTTAGCTGGCAGCTGCCAGGTACAAACACTAACTTCTCCACCAGCATCAATCATTTGGATTAGTGAGATCTGAATGACAACGTATACTGTATGCCAGCACACATGCACGCACGCACGCACACACACACACACACAAATCTTAGGCTACATCAATAACTTAACAGCTCCATGAACCAGACTAAGCAGATAAGCAGTGCATCAAAATATGGGACTGGTTATAAAAGTGAAATCCTAAATCCTGCAGGCAGCCACAACAGGACAACAGAAGCCCTGTGCTGACAAGGTCGCACCAGTCTCCACTCTTACATAATCAGATCCGCTCCAGCTAAGCTCAGTGATTCCTGCTAGATTGAGCTGTCATCTTATATGCAGTGGAAGGCAATATAAAGATAAAAAGGAAAACATCACTATAAGAATTTACACTTTATCAAAGGCATTTTGTTAAACTTATTTCCTTTTTGCATATATTGATTTTACAACAAAACAAAGCTCATGGCCTCATATGAAAAATTACAATACTAGCTATTATAAATGGCTCAATATAACCACAACTATGCATTATTTGGAACACTTACAGTGCTGCATCTATGGACCAATCAACAGGCGTCATCCACTCCAGTACACTGACCCAAACACTTGCCTCATATGAGTTAAACAGACAGTATCTTTACACTAAAAACCCTCTCCGCCAGGCATCAAGCCTCTGTCTGTGAGAAACCCTGCATATTGACATCAAACGATGCCTCCCTCTAGGTAGCAGCAATGAGCCAAATAGGAGATGACAAGATGAGTGTGAGCAAGAGAGCTCGTATGTGTGTGCATGCTTGTGGGTGTGCACACATGCGAGAGAAGTGGAGGGAGGGGGGTTTTAGCCAGATTGGACCTCTAGCCAATGAATTCTCATAACATCTCTTCCCCCCTCCCTTCCTCTCCTCCCCTTGCATTCTCCGCTCTCTCTTTCTCTCACAAAGTCTACCTCTCATCCTCCCTACCTTTCCTCTCTCCCTCCGTCTGAAGTAAATGCTGGCTCACTGCAGCACACTGAGCGTGTGCAGCATCATCAGGAGTATGAGGGCAATTATTGGCTGACGGCTGGTGATGCAACAAATGGGAAAAGGGGCAGCCGTTATGGTTCCCCACCGCAGCCAATAGAGTGGGAGCCGATGGGATCTTTATGAGTGCATGTGTGTGTGTGTGTGTGTGTGTGTGTGTGTGTGTGTGCGTGTGTGTGTGTGGCCATCCTGCTGACTCACTGTACATGCAGAGATAGAGCTGGAGGCACACAGGGAGAAAGACAGAGAGGAAACATGGACAGAGGGAAGGAGGATAATGATTAGAAGAAAGGGGAATGAGAGAAACAAAGAGAAAGGGAAGAGACAAGCAGAGTGTTCAAGTCTGTCAAAATCAGAGACAGTCCTGTTTATGCATGCATGCATACCTCCATTTGCCAGCACAAATACACACACACACACACACACACACACACACACACACACACAATATGCAATACACGCAATACACCAATGTCAACATTGAGAGCTGCAGTGGTCATTTGATCACAGCAGGAAAACTGTTAGGGACTCTCTTGAGTATTTGGAATTAATCCTAACGAACAAATAACATAATACTGCTCTCTATTATTTCTAAATTGTCCCACAGAGTCCATTATCCCTGCCAGACATGTCACTGCAGGTCTGATGTCATACTGTATGTCTACCTGATAAAAACTCAAGGGGTCTGAAGCATGGTTGAATAAAGCATAGCTATTTGCAGTAGGTTAGGTTGTTTGGTCTTAAATAGGCTGTTGGCATAAGACTGAGTTGAAATATATTTCCTTTTTTGAACAAGAGCAGGAAGACCTCCGAGGGCATGTGTGATTTCAGAGGCAGGACCACATCACTGAGTAGCTACTGTACTGAGCTCAACTCTTCTGCATCTGCAAGGATGGATTAACTTGACCATGGAGCAAAGCTCCAGCCTTCAGACAATAGTAAAACATTGACCTCAAATGTTTTGAATGAACCCAATATATTGTGCATTCAATGCATGTGCCAGCGCACTCACCATGTGTGCACAATGTCTATAAGGTCCCGGTGGTAAGGAGTGACAAACACAAATAGGGAAGAAGGAAGAGGTGTGTGTCTTGAGTCAATGGAATGATTCCTCTAAAGTGTCTGAATCGAAGTTAAGTCAATCAAGATTGACCCACAGCTCCAGGTGTGAAGAATAGAATACTGATTGGATTTCCAACTAGGGCCAGACTGTTTTTGTGTCTGGTACCAAATACTGAGAAAACTGAGAATACTAAGAAAATTAATAGTATCTGATATATGTGTCGATAATGATATATTTTTTGGTGTCATTGTGACTCAACATCATTCATCATTATAACCCACATCTAGATGGAATTCTCAACCAGAATTGTAAAACACAGATATTTTGTTCAGAATTGTTCTTTGCTCTTAAATGTCTGGTACAGAATAAACGACAAAATACGATATGATACAATACATCTATGGAATTATAATATTGGACACACCTGAATATTAGTTAGGCCCTAGTCTCAATTTGAAGCGTCAACCTGATCTGGCCGTCAAAGGATTTGTCTCTCATACAATTATGTTACAGATGATGAGCAGTGTTAGTAAACACATCATCAGTCCTGTCAATATATCAGATATGCTGCTTGCATGAACAAACATTTTATGCAGGAACATTTAAAAAAGAACTTTCACCCAGGGCAGAAGGAATGGGGGTAAAAAGCATGAATGTATCTTAGTTGGAGGCATGGGAATAAAAAAACAAAACAAAAAAAAAACACATTAAAAATTGTATTAATGTATTAGAAATGTCTTCAAATAAAAGCAGTTTCACTTTGAGACATGCATGTGATAAGGGACTATATAAATAAACAAACTTGAACTTGAACTTTGCAGCATGCATACCTTTGATGTCATTTCATATCAGTTTCCTCAAGGAACAATGATAACCACCAGAGTGTAACTCTTTTCAAGGGGACTTCAACTGCTCTTTATCCTCCATCAGCAAGATAGCAACACCACCAAGTTTGTAAAACATTTAGGAGAACATTTAGAAAACATCGTCCCTGAATCTTGACAGTTTTAAAACACTGTGATTCTGAATGTTTGGGATTTGGATTTATGCTTATTTAGGAAAAGCAATTGCTGCCTTCCATCAGTCAGCCTAGAACACTGCAAACGACCTGCTAAAATGTAGGTGAGGTCTAAAACACATCACTAGAGTTTCTGCTGTTACATTTCAAAATAATTTCACTTGATCTTGACGATGCTTTTTCACGTGTTTCATCGTCCCTGGCAGCTCCAAGGCTGTTCCAGTGATCTCATCCCAGCCTCAGCCAGCCTCAATGAGCTCAGTCAGTGCTGTTACAGGGGCGTGGGACAGAGAGAGAGAGAGAGAGAGAGAGAGAAACCTCTAATGGCGCATGATCCATGTTGTGTTCAGAGGTAGAGAAAAGGCATGAAACATCCACAGATGCATATCCACCACACAAACCTCAGCACTTTCCAAAGCATCAAAACAATTTAACAATGACGGGTACAATGGGTGTGGTAAAATTAGAGAATGCAAACTGTCCTTATGCCTTCAGCTGCTTACAGCTGCCAGCTGCCACTACAAACACAACACACTTCTTCAAAACATCTTTTTTGCATTTTAAGTCCCGCCCCCCTCTCAAAGACACCAGCATGAGCATTACATCACTGGGAGGCCTGCACCAGCGTGTGAAGAGTCACTCATATCTCAGGGGCAAACCAAAAAAACACACAAGCACACACATTCACTCACTGAACAGTAAACACCTCACCACTTAACCTGTTTTTTCTGCTTGACTGTTCACACCCCTATCATCAACCTACACTCCTCCATTTAGACTCTTCAAAGACAATGTCCAACTGTAGAACAAGCGAAGGCTACAAATTAGTATGTGGAATGAACTACAAATTATCCACCCATCCCCCAAGAAAAGCAACTTACATTTCTAATAAAGTATATGTAGACTTCGAGTTGAATATCATTTATACTTTTTACTACTGTATATTGAGAATATAGGCCAAACTATGATTTCAAACCAGTTTGTTTCCACTCACCAGCATGAAGAGAAAACAGTAGTGTTGTTATACAGTTTAGGTTGGCAGAACGGCCTCAGTGGCCTGACATCAACTCTGGTTTCCACTCCGCTCTCCATCCCACAGCTCTTTCCAGAGCACTGAGCTCAGCTGTTTTCCCCCCCATCATTCTCTCTCTCTCTCTCTCTCTCTCTCTCTCTCTCTCTCTCTCTCTCTCTCTCTCTCTCTCTCTCTCTCTCTCTCTCTCTCTCTCTCTCTCTCTCTCTCTCTCTCTCTCTCTCTCTCTCTCTCTCTAAACCGTCCCGCCAACACAAAATGCCATGTCACCCCGCACAATGACGAGACTGCCCAGTCAGAACTGCCACTTTCAAAATGTAAACAAGTGAAAGAGGGGTAGACAGACACACACACTGCACAAGAGAGGGAGGCATACAAGCCATTCTGTAACATACATGTGTGCATTATGACAATCAGGTGTTTCAGTTTGACAGTAGTGAGAGTGTCCAGTTAACTTGGTGAGTTTTTGCTCACTTCACCTGCACATCATTGAATGTTTTATGATGTTGAATTGTCTTTCTCTTTCTACTTCTCTACTTGGTCATATTGTGCAAATAAAAAAAATGTTTTGCACAAATTTGGATTTCCCCCTCTTCTTTCTGTGCTTTTTCGCATTGCAAATGAGCAAACTAAATTAAACACTTCACAGTCATTTGCATGAACTCTACACCCAAGGCTTTCTCTCCAGGCCAGGCTAGACTTTTACATCCCCATTCTCGCAGTCCTGTCATGTCAACCGAACGAAACACTAAAGGATCCTGACAGTCTGAACTGACTGCAGAATCATGTCATCCCATTCATCATGGTCTGCATCACCATAATGACCGCTGCCAGGGGAAAAGCCACAAATGGCTGCTCACTTAGCTACCAGGCAACAGCTCTGGCACGTCAATTACGCCTAAAATCACCATAATCAGAAGGGGGACATTATGGACTTACACTGAACCCTACACCAGTGTGTAAAATCTCAAATTCAATCCGAACCAACAAGCTGCTGAGGCTCAGGTAGTGTCTGTACAGCTGAATGCATGGGATATTACTCTACAGATTTGAGCTACATTTAATCTGCAGATGTTAAAATCATCACAAAATAATGCTGTAAATCACAAAAGCAATTGCAGGACCTAGTTCTAGCCTGGTAGTTTTTGTAATTACTTATGATCATCCCTCTGCCCCAGACTAGCCTCACTCACCATGGGGTGCCACTAATGGTCAGACTCAGAGGAAAACTACATACTAGACTATTAAACACCCTCTATTATCACTGATGTTAATGAGTGAGTTGAGCATTGTAGCAAGCCACAGTGTTTTAGCCATATTTTTATTTTGCTTTGATTATTTTATTATTACAGTAGAATGAATAAATGAATCTAGTGGATATTGCTAAAATGGTGACCACATTGTTGTTTATAGCCTAATTGTTTTTGTCAGACAACGCCTTAACATTGTAACATTTCCAATGTGTATCTAGCTTTCTGTTTCAGGGAAATCAGGGGCTTCACATGTCTTTATGGTCTGAAAGGGTGACATAAGCCCCACCTCTGAATTACAAACACACACACACACACACACACACACACACACACACACACACACACACACAAACACACACACACACTAATCTAAAGCATCCACTAGGGACAGGATGATGAGAGATTACAGTGGCAGAGCACGCTGTCAGCCTTAGCATCCCCTCCACCCCTCCTCCCCCCTTTGTAAAGTCTAAACCTCCAGCAGCATCTTTCAAAGCCGTTGATGGAAGGGAACTACTGGTCACTGTGGTTTTTAAACCTGGGAAGCAACAAGGAACTCCACAACACAACAGTCTGTTTATAGCACCACATTTGACATATTGATCAGATAGCATTCTGGGAATTTGTTGACAGTCATAATAAAGTAATAAAGCCTTTGGGATAATAGACCATGACTCTCTGTAAGAGTGGCCTTGTTAACTTACTTAGGATACTTTTCCTGTTGAAAGAATGAGTTTCTAACTATCCTCTAATGTTTGTTTGATTACATTTGTTTGTACGTTTCAGAGGCAACGGCTGAGTTCAGCTAAGTGAAGCATTGACGCTTCACTTTGCTATATAACTGCCAACCATCCATTCTGGGGACAGAAGATAAGACATTGTAAGTGTGTGTATATGTGTGTGTATGCGTGTGTGTGTGTGTGTGCACTAGTGACCTCAAATTAGAGACTACAGATGTGCTAGTGTAAGGCCATTGGAAAGTGTCCATGCTGCACATCTGTCAACCTGAATCCAACTCAAACATTATGGCTCTATCAAGTCTGCCTTTAGAGTACAAGTGTCATAAAGGGAAGTTAGTTGTACATCATAACAATCATACCAGTGGGAGGCAGCAATATGTATGAAATCCATATACAATATGTATAAAATAATCTAGCTATTGTATCATATGATACCTCCCCCACACCTCCCGAGGATGATATGCCCAGGCAGAGTTTAATGATGCTGCTTCATGTCATATTTCATCACCACAGCAGTCAATACACATCCTTGCAGCCTGCCTCCTAGTATTGCTTCAGTATTGTTGAGTATTCTCCATGGGTATTACTCTGCAGCTTCCCCAGACTGATAACTAGGCTTGTGAACACTTTTGATTATACAGAATGGAATAAAAATAAAGTGCTAAGTAAGTGTGCTACTTCTCACATGCTGTATCCTCCACCTGCTCCATTTTAAGCCACATACAGTAGAAAGATGAGCTGTAGCCAATGAGCTGTAGCCTTCCCATGACATATATATATATATGAAAGGAAATGAAAATATGTCAATATTCACTTAACAAATGCTATACAGAAACACTCATGCAGAAATGCAACTTACAGCACATTTGCAGAGAGTGAACAATAAGTGTTTAGGTATAATGCAGTGTGAACACCTGTAGAGAGTGTGAACTGGAAGTGGAACCAGTCTTTCTACTCATAAGTGTCTTGGGGGTATAACATGACATTAGGGAGGGATCTTTTTGTAACGAAGGCGCACTTCGTTACCAATCCTTTGCACTATTTGCACATTTAGTGAATCCAGCTGCTAATCGGGTCAAGCCTAACACTTTTAATAATAACTTCTAATAATAACTTTTCATGTTACTAAAGCAACACAAATCTACAGAGAAGCAGACTGACAGCCACACACGCAATCTATCAAGATTGTATATCTAGAAATATACAATCTATCCTGTATAATGACTTTTCCAAAGCAACATTGTTATAGTTTCTCCCTTCCTTTAACCAGAAGACCCCACTTACTTGAACTCCATGGCTGCTCTGCTCTCCTCTCTCCTCTCAGAGTGAAAACAACGCTGCTGTCTGTCACCTAATCCTTCTCATCTCTGATATTGTGTGTGCAGTGGGAACGCATGCGAGAGGCCTGAGCTGTTACAATAATCCAAACAGACTGACGGAGAGCCACTGGGTGAGCAGAGGAGGAGGGGGAGGGCCTCCAGTGTCAGAGGGAAAGCACTGACCTATCAGAAAGCTTGGTGAAGAGAGGGGTGGGTGGGTCCATGCATGTGTTGCTCTTTAACCCCAGTGAAGGCAGGAGGCCCAGAGGCGTGACGAGCATAGAGCAGAAACAGCTAGATAGGGAGGGACAGAGGAAGGGGGGATCTGACAGAGAGAGAAGAGGAGAAAGAGAAACTAAACATGCCAGCAGTGGCCACATCATTTCAGTTGGCCAAGTCCTGCATGGTACAACAGGCCTAATGCGGTACTCTGTATCTCTGTATTACATGCAATATGCTGTTTTGTCATTTTCTGTTAAAAAAAAAAAAAGACACTACTGTTAACCAAATGGATAAAGCTGAGCCATGTTTCCATGTGCAGCAAATTATGATACCCATTTCCCAGAAAGGCCCCAACAGTACATGAGTTCCACTGTTCCTTTTAGCAAACTGGAATGATGTCATTTTTGAGGAAATAAGCCCAAATAGTCAGAGCCAAAAGCGTAATGTCTCTCATGGTTTGTACATCTGCATAATCTATTGTGGGTTTTAAAACAAACCTCCTTCATTACCATCCCATGGACAACTTGACAGTTGGCCAAAACATGCCACAAAGTGCAGTGAGTCATTATGATAATAGAAACAAGATGGTCACACTACGTCCCTGGCATAACAGGAGGCCACCAGGACCACAACACTCCACTCCGAGCGATGATCACAGTGCCGTCATTTTACAGCACAACATCCACATTCACAGCTCAAAGGGCAAAACAGCAGTCATTCATCAACCAAACAAGCATGTTGCTATCTGTTAAACTTGCCCCTGGGGATTCAGCACACTGAAGCAGAGCTGGTAAACAAGACAGTTATGACGCAACGTAACAAACTACTTCCCAGGAGAGACAGGAAGAGGAGTGGAGAGACAATCTGTGAACTGCTTTACTCAGAAATCACCAGATCAAGGTGGATGAACACATATCAAATTCCTCTCATCGGTGTGTGTGTGTGTGTGTGTGTGTGTGTGTGTGTGTGTGCTGTGTTTATATTGGTGACTCTGTAAGGAATATTTTTGGGAGACTCTACTCTCCTGGCACAGACAGCATCATTGGTCCTTCCTGTTGTGGCCTGCAGTCTTGCTGCCAAGAGGCCAGCCTTCCTCTTATTGTCCTCATATATTTCACACTGCCATCTTGGCAGAGAAACGTTGGCCATTCCACAATAACAAAATCACTCATGCTGTCTAATCAGACTATATGCACATGCACACACACTTCCTTACTTTGACACAGACATGTACAGCCCTTGGGAGTTTCCTATTTCTTAAAAGCTTTAATCTTATTGGCAGGCCACAAATAATGTTTGTAGTAATTACCCAAATGCATTTGTTTTGCCCCTCCTTCCATCCACACTTAATTGGATTACCAACATCTTACAGATGGCTCTGTGAGGAAACAGGGATACTATGATTCAATTCCTGTTATCTTAGCATTATATAAGAATATAATTTTTATAACCACACAAGGGAAAGCAGCTGGAGATACTGTATGTCTTAAGGAGTGGGTGAGTAAAGGCACCTTCTAATTAATATATGTGTGTTTATAGTTTGAAGACGATTACCAACATAAGAAAAATGAGGATGGAGTCTGAAATATTTAATGTGAAGTGTCAAAGAGCAATTGTAGGAGAATATTTCTAGACAGCCATGCATTTTCTGAGCTGCAGAGATGTTGATGCATTTTCCAGCTCAAATGCTGCAAATGGAGGTGAAAATGGAAAGTTGCCAAACAGTTATAGGCCTCCACTTATTTTATGGATTGGATTTTCTATCATAAAAATGAACAAACCTGTACTGTAAATACGGAGATCTGTGGGTCTTGCACTGAAAGCTCTGTAACCCAGCATGTCCAATCAGAGTAGACATGTCAAGCATACTCAGTGTTTTAAAGTACTCTCTCACAGTTTAGTTGAGTAGGCTTGACATACCTACTGCACAAACCTAGGTGGGTAGAAAAGGATGAATACAGAAATGAGAAGTAAGGGGGGATAACAGAAATTCAATATATGTGTTTATTTGGTTTTACAGTGCTGGAGTTCAATAGTGGCTCAATGTGGCGTTAATGTTAAAGAGTTAGACAAAGGGTTAAACTGGTGTACACAGTGTACCAGGCTGACTAAGTATCAGTTTGCATACAGCCTACCTTCAATGTCAACAGATGATAAAAGAGAGTCTGATGAATCACTGTAGCATAAACACATCTGCACCCATCAGAAAATCAGACATTCAACCGAGAAAAGGAGAACAAGAAGACTAGATTGGCTTGTTAAGGTCATTTTGAATATTCCCTCATTCTGTACCTTGAGCAAAGAAAAACAAAGACAAATTGCTTGACCTAGATGCAAAAGAACAGAAAGAGAGACAACACAAAATAAACTGAAATACAAACAAGACACCCAGAAAGAGACATAGACACAAGTGTGGACACACACACGGTGTACACTAACACACGCTGTGCATACAAATTGGAAATGCTTTCTCTGAATGACTTGCTTTTTACGGCACATTAAACTGCATCTGCACACATACAAAACGGTAAATTTGCCATGATGGGTGTCATGGAAACCAGATCTTTTGCTGTGTGTGAGTGGCCACCTGTGAACAACATGTTACACTTCACCTGCCTCTGCATCAGACTCAACTGGGACCAATGAGCTGGAACACAAGGCATCAACACATGGCAGATTTATGGCTGCTGTATATGATGTGTTTCATTCAGCTTACATAGAACAGATTGATATTGGAACTGCTTGGGTTCACATCAGTTATTGGTTACTGAACAAGTTCAAGAAGCATGACAGAGACGCACAACAGTCCAATGTTATGCTTTTAATGTTAAATATTTGGGTGGGCCATGTTCCTTTTGTGCAGCACTGATATCCCCTGCTGGTTAGAGAATGATATACACTTTGCATGTTGATAATGTTTGTGAGAGCGTGCAAATGCAGTACATGTGCACACATACAGAGGTGGGACGGTTTGCAATTTTCCAAACCACCTTCAAAGAGGAATATTTGCAGTATTTGCAGATGGGGGGAATGTATTCAACTTAAAATTATTTATTACAGGCACCATAACCAGACCTACTCAAGCCAAGGCATTCTGCAATGATTATCGTTGTATGTTTCAATGTGTTTACTTGAGAATACACACCACAGGCTACCTGCTAATGGTAATAGCTGAAAAAGGTAAAAGATGAAAAAAATAAACCCTCAAATGGTAAAAAATGATGCTGGTGGCTTCTTAGCTGGATGCACGACACATGCTCGCAACATTGTGGGTTTTTCATCTGGCTCATGACCTTTGACACAAGTAGTATCCCCTCTTTAAATAAATGGAAGATTTAGCGATCATGTGCCCAGCCCTGCAGTGTCCCTCTTGTTACAGTAATAGTTATAGCCCTTCACACATAGACACTGCGACTTCTCCAAATCCACACTCAGACACTCAGAGCTACTACTCAGTTGGGTGTCACTAAGCTGGCTGGTGTCCAATTCCAACTAATTAGCTCTAACCAGCCAGGGCTCCCCATGGTAGAGCTCAGGCACAGCTCACAGCACCAGGCCCATTGATCCTATAAGGTCAACATGTCACAAGGCAACAGTTCAGTAAGCCTTTGGGGCATTTCCTCACTGTACAGACTGAAACACATCAATACTTGCAGTCATCACAGCTATACATATGCCATGGAGAAAGATCAATGGTGCCATGATTGGAAGACAAATAATGCTGTTGTCAGTGCAACACTAGAGCAGAGCTAGAACAGAAATGCTGCAATATTTGAATCATGACATTACAGACACTTAAACGACTCCTGGAGGTATGCAATAATTATTATTAATCATTACGCATACCCAAGTAACCATCAGTGGGGAATTACTGTAATAGCAGTTACTCTTCACTTCACTGCTCAGCTTCAAGCAAGGCCTTGCTCCACATGACCTTTACTGCACTGTGACAACCAGGCCAACTACTGTATAACAGTTTCAGAAAACCCTATGCAGAACACATGGTTAGGGAGTGTATTTTGCGTATATTAAACCAGACTGCACTGAATCCATTTGGTAGATTGTTAATTTCCTGCTGAACTGCACAGCACTGAGCATGTGAATATTCCCACAGATCCACTTGCACAGCTGCAGCACAACACTGCAGTGGAGGGAGAGTTACGCAGCATTTACTGCAACACTCACTCCTCTTCTCAGAATCACTTACTGCATTCAAGCACTTCTGATGTCACACGGACTGAAAAAACAGCTGCCATACAAAAACTAGGCATCAGTCCGGAGAAAAAGAGACTCTCTCTCTCTCTCTGTCTGTCTATATCTCTGTGTGTGTGTGTGTGTGTGTGTGTGTGTGTGTGTGTGTGAGAGAGAGAGAGAGAGAGAGAGAAAAGGCAAACGTAATAAGACTTCACAGTCCACTTGCTTCATCTGCAAAGAAGAATAGAGGGATTGAGTAACATGTGCCCATACTATGCAGCTGAAACAGAGGTGGAAAGAGTAGCTACTAAAATAAGTAAAAAACACTGCTAGTGCAGTTAAATTGCACCTAAGATGGAAAAAGATGACCTGTCAGAAGTAGTCAAGAAAATAAGAGGAGCTCACTAAAAAAAACACTCAACTACTTATTTTAAAGTGAAAATCAAGATTTTGTGCATGTTACAAAATTATCTCCCAAAAAATGCAGCAGACTACCTGATTTGGTTTGGTTAGGTCTGTAGCTCATAGCTACAATGTAGTAGTGTTACTTGAGGTAAAGTTAGGAGTAACTTTACTGTAAATGCCAGATGAACAAGTTAAACTCCAATTACAATAAGAGTAAATACCTGAAAAAAACAAAAACAAAAAAAAAAAAACTCAGGTAGAACTAACATGTCATACTTTGAAAAGTGCTTGGAAACGTTAAAAATGTTCTCAAGTAGAGTTCAGTAGTTCCAATTAGTTTCTTTCCACCTGGTGATTGAGTGGGAGCTGCAGTCACCCTCAGTGGATGACTACAGTATTCTGACTGCAAACCTGAATATTGTTTGAATGTGGACTTTACATAAAACCTGTAGGTCCACTGCAGCTCTCAGACTCACAAGCCACATGTTACATTGCATAAGATCCTATTTTATTCATCACTCAGCAAGGAGGCAGCCAGGTTCATTCAGGTTTCCACAGGTTTGATGATGGTAACAGCAGATAACTAAGCTGCAGTCACAGGGAAAGCCCATGTATGGGCTTTATAGTTATAGTTTTGGGAATAGGTCTACTGTAATTGGATTGAAGTAGTCGAGGGTCATGAATCAATCATACCAAGATAATATAATTAGGCACACAGGATTATTAGTTAGATGTAGGCTACTGCCAGGACACTTTGGCTTGGATCCTACTGCTCACGCTGGGATAGCCTACTTGTAATGTCGATCTGGGAATTAAAGCTTTTTCTGCTGTTGCAGCAATTGAGGGTCGTTTTGGTTAAGGGCGTCAGCTAAATATCTACAAAAAGACATCCTGCGTAGGAGTTTACACCGGCAAAATGTTTCCCAAAATTGTTCCGATGATATTGCTTTTAACAGGTCTATCTAATGTAAACCCACTGCAGCTGTGATAGCAAGTTCAAGTAGCTACAGGACTTTTGACAATGACGCGGATACCAGCTTTGATAGAAATCTATCAAATTGTGATTCGTAAAAGGGCAGATACACATGCAACACACTCACCGTTTACGTCAAGGTTGTCTCACCCACAGTTATCATTTGATGGTCTGAAAACTATAATGACGCACGAGGATGACGACGACAAGCGAGGATCCTTACTCTCTTTTTGAGTCAGAGCATCTGGTTATCGCTCTCCTCCGCCCGGTATCCTGCCGGTCTGTGCGGTCTACGGCCCCCTGTCCGGGTCTGTCTAATCCAAACTACAGCTGAAGCTGCTTCACTGAGGAACAGTTCGGTTCCAGCTCAGTTGTTAAAGGGATCTGGAGCGACAATAAAAGGGAAAGGCAACCACAGCCAGATGCATTTAGGTTAATCCGGTCCGTTTATAAAAAAACTTCATCAATATTACATTATTGTGTAAAAATAGCCTTGGTATCCATGCATTATTTCTATTTTTCCTCTGTGATGAGAATGCAGGAGATGCTATGCTTGTTTGTTTCTTCAAATGATAGTTTGTAGGCAGTTTGGTGGTGAAATAATAATAATAAAAATATATATATTAAAAGTGCATAGGCTACGTTAATTCAAATTCAAAGTCATTTATATCCATTATATTTTCAACTTTTTAAATTAGAAATGTTTTTCATTGAGTTATTGTTACATTTTTACACAGAGTGCAACAAACTGTTGGACAGTGTATGGGTTTGTTTATAATATAATATGTTTTTGGCAAAACTAGTAAATTTGTAAACTTTTTGAAGTTACACTAGGCCTCCTCATGATGTGTGGGGCATCCCAGCCTCTGCTGTTCAGCCCCTCCCTTCTTCTGAAGGAGGCTGTTGCCATGACAACTCTACATTATGCAGCAGCCCATGAAAGACCCTTTTCAGATTAAAAAAAAAAAGAATGAAAGAAGGAAAGAAAGAGAGAAACAAGTTATTTGCATTCCTTTTCCATTACTGATTTCTATGATGCTGATAGAAAAAAGGCGGTATGAGGGTAATTGTCTGCTGTGTCTCAGGGTTTGGGGGAGGGGCCGTTCTTGCAACATCTTTAGACCACACCGCTATTTTAGAAAACTAATGCACTGTGCATGCCACAGTCAGTGGCTCGCTTAGCATGCAGCGCACAATCAGGGAATCACTGGCACGGTACATGATGTATTAGAGAAGTCCCCATCATTGCATTTTGGAACAACAAGGTTTCCCTTCATTCCAACATCCTGCTTCTCTTTCTTTCAAAAAATAACCATGTAACTGTTTGAAAACTCAAACTTTCTTTTTAAGTCCATTCAAATAATCCACATTAAACAGCACCAGAGTACTTAAATTTAAAGAATTGAACACACCATAATGAAGTGGACTACTAACATTTTGATTCATTATCCAACCTTCCTTCCTCCTCAGTTTTTGCATGTCAGGACAAACAGTATATTTGCTTTGAATGTCACAGATCTAGGATCCACTGATTTTGAAATCATAGCATCAATGAAATCGGAGAGACACTGAAGAAATCACAGACTACAGTGTTTCACAAAAGTTTCTCAATCCTGTAAACCAAGTTCATGCTTTTGGTAAACTTGGTCTGCAGTTAAAGGATGAACCAGAACACCCAGACCGGAGTTTGAACAAGAGTTTATTTCCTGTCCTGGTCACAGCTGCCTGCACCTGCTGCCGCCATTAGTCCAGTAGAGCATGGCAGGATTAGTCAGAGGTCCCAGAATGGCTGCTGAATAATTGATTAACTTCTTTTGTCTCATTCATGCCGTTTTGACTGAGCATATATGTTGACAATGCCAAACTCAAATAAAAAATTGATGTAGAAATATGATAAGTCTTTTCTTCAGTGAAAGTTATTGGGAAGGCTGTGCTGTTGAATATGTGATCTAAGCCAAGTTAATATACAGTAATGTGGGATCTGCAGCAGCCAAGGATACAATGCTTTATCGGGTTCTGCAAGGTTCTATACCAGGTCAAGTGCTGCAGGAAAGACAGGAGGAACCTTTCTCTTCTGCATCACAAGTCAGAGTATACAACTTTAGACACACATGTTTATGCCTTTGCTAATTATGGGACTTCATCTTAAACATGGACCTCATCACAAAGAATGAACTAAAATGGAGCCATTTTGGCTTTTTAGGATAATTACCCGATAAAAGCCTTTTTAATAATGCAGGGGAAATACAGCAGGAGAAAAAAGAAATAGTATCAATTTAGAAGAAAAGCCTCTGACCTCATGCTGGGTCTCAGCAGGGGTTGAACTTGGATGTAGCGATGATAAAATACATAGAGAAACCATTTTCTATGCAATAAGAGAACTTTAATCTAAAAAAAAACAAACAAAAAAAACTCCTCTTCCCAGATCCTATTTTATTTACTCCAATTACTCCAATTACAAATAACTCTTAGCATTAGAAGGCTCATTTACTGCAACCACAGATATGAAAAGCAGCTACCACTGCCTTGCATTAATATCGTGTATAATATCTGCGCCTCACCCCATGGCTGTTTCCCCCCGTCTTCTCTCCAGCACAGTCTCTCTGCGTCTATAGGGTCAATTCAGGGGCTTGACTTTCACCATGTGTTCATGTTGTGAAGATCTGGAGGCAGGAAGAAGTGGCCATTAGCATCGCCCACATCATCACTCTGCTCTCTCACTCAAAGGCATTTCTCTCTCAGACAAAATGCCATAACACATTATGGCATTTTGTCATATCCTTGAATTTATATAATGAGGCGACATTTTTGTAAACTTGCCAACAATTTGCAGCTGTAACTGTAATAGCATTTTTGCTCTTCTCTCATGCTCTGTGGTATCTTTAGGCAGTGAGCGTGGCTGACGGCCAAGCATGCCTCACACAGGTCATGATGACACAGCACACCCACCCACCCATCCAATCCCCCACCCACCCATCCAATCCCCCACCCACCCACACACACATGCACACAAACATACATACAACACACTTACATAAGCCACCCTTGACTGTCACATCATTTGTTTACATCCACATACGAGGAATCCAAATTGACAATGGCATCTTGTATACCTGGACGTTTGCCTACAGAGAGTAGTTGAGTAGCTTAGCTTTAAGTGCTAATCTCACTGTTGAGCTCCCACTGTTAATCTTTGCGGCTATAGTTGAATGAGACTATGGAATCCTGTCATACTGTTTACTGTGGTGCAGGAGTCATGATACATACATTTGGACACGGTGTTAAAGGTCACAGTGACGTACTGGGGGAATCAACAGTGACATCGGTGTCCTTTAAAGTGACAGGGAATAAGGTCATCACCAGCATGCTGTACTGTAAAATGCTATACAGGCTTTCATGTGGTTTTAAAAAGCAAACAATTTCCCTAGGATGGGAATTACGATGCTAGATGCACACTGCTATATGGAGCTGTATTGTCACTATGAAACCCAAAGAACTCCAGATGACGTTATACAAAAAAGACATCAAGGCTGCACTATAAGATCACACCCCCACTTTTGGGCATATTGCCATGTCACAGTTTTGTTTATCGGTAGTCAGTACTTCTTCTCAGACAAAATCTGCTGCAATTACCCAACATTTACGTGGTGGGGGATTTAAACTCACCAGACCACAAGGTGTACTTCTTATTCATAATTCCCCAAAATAGCATGTACACTCCAGATTTGGTGACCAAACAGACGGATCTTGGGACTTACTCATTCTAGGGTTAATCTTGGTAAGACGTCCTTCATCTGCAGAAACACTGTCATGGCTGATCCCAGTGCGGAGAACTCCCATGGCCTGTTTGGGAACCAGTTAAATTAGTCCATTATCCACCAGAAGCTCAAGAATTTGAAAGTATGAGAGCTTATTTATTAGTATTTCGTCACAAGCTGTGGAAAACATGCTGCCTAATTGAGAGAAGTAGCACAGTAACACAGAGTGAAAGTAAAGAGCCTACTCCACAGGTGTTAGGGTGAGCTGTGGGATAAGGAGGGATTGAGAGGAGCATAATCCCTTGCACATGGCTAGAGCAACTTTGATCTAGAGGTAAACGTGCCAAGTCATGGGGCCATCTGAGATCTCATGCAATAGTTATTTCCACTGTACCGTTTAGCCTGGTCAACTCCTAATGTAGGTGTAGAGTCTGCACCATACCATACCATACCATACCATACCATACCATACCATGTACAGTATTGTGTCAATTATGGTGACATTTCTTCTTACAACGCTTACAATGACAATATGTGACATATTTTAGGTCAGTACATAAGAAGAAGACTGAACAGTGTTTTTTTTCCTAAATAAGAAAGCAGGCATGTGATCCTAGAGGTTCATTTGTCATTATATCCATGTATATAGTCTACTGTCTCTTGGGGACCCACAACAGACCATGAACAGGTGAGTAACACTGATCGCTCTCTGGTGCTCAGCCTGCTGTGCACTGCTGCTGTGACCAATGACTTTTTAGCAGAGGATGCCAGGGAATGTTCCAGTGTAAATCTTTTAGATCTCAGTGTGGCTTTTGATACTGTAGACCAGTGGTTCTCAGCGTGGGGTCCGGGGACCACCAGGGGGCCTTGGTGGTGTTCCAGGGGGTCCCCAGCAAATTGGTGAATTGTTAAACTAAGACTCCTGCAGTGCCTCCCCGCGGCAACACATGGTAACTGGATATCATGCGATCCCAGGCTGAACTGCATGGGGATCTCAGAGCAGCAGTGGGCCCCAGAGGTGGGACGCGCAGGCCCACCGGTGAGTGGATACGCCCTGGCGTCCACCAACCACTGCCCCACCTATGGGTCAAATAGCACCCCCGCTGCCTTGTGGGTATCCACTGGAACGGAAAAGGCTAAGGGAGCAAACCCTGACAGAAAACACAGCCTGGACTCCGTCAGGCAGTTCAATGTTTTGAAGCATTGTTCTGGCAACTCCTGCAGCCGAACTGACGCCAAATGTATCGGTTCACCGTTCCTTTGGATCACGCCAGGGAGGCAGAGAGGGGAGCCCTGCTGCCTGGGCAACACAGGGCCTCCACACACTTTGCCCAGGCTTCTTGTGCCCTGGAGAGGAAACTCCAGCTTCACTGTGCAGTGGAGGCACAACACGGGAACAGGACACCACCACATCATCAACATCATCGGGGCCGGGCTACACATGTAACATCTGCCTCTCACGGATTGGACTTCACAGTCACAGCAGACGCTGCGCTAAAACCTAACTCCCAGGCACAAGAAATAGTCTTCTGAGACTGCGATGCCGACGACTCGACAATATAGATAGTCATGGAATTCTGGACAAAATCATATCTAATAAAAATATTCTCACATTTAGGTCAGAGAGACAAAATCTCATCAAATGGGGGTCTGTGGCTCTAATGTGGACTACATTTGGGGTCCTTGATATGAAAAAGGTTGAGAATCACTGCTGTAGACCATATACTTTTATTAGATTACTTTAGAAACTGGGTTGGTCTCAGGGAAAAAGGTCTGGTTCAACTTTTATCTTGCCAATACAATGTTTCCAGTCAAAACAGGCAACAATTTTGGGCCCCATCTTATTCTTTATTTAGGGGTACAAGCTTCCACTTGGACATATTATCCCTAAAGATGCCGCAGAGTTTCTGTTATGTCAACAACACACACAACACCAAAAGACACTAACAGTTTGGCAGCGGCTACTCCCAAAAACCTCACAGATTTTAAGTATTGGATATTGCAGAATTTTCTACAACTAAATGAAACCAAATCACAAATATTCTGTTTTGGCTGACCCCAGTCCATGAATTAGTTGCTCTGCCTGCCAATGTAAAACCACTAGCAAGACAATTAGGTGTAATGTTTGAGGCTAATTAGAGAATTATCTAATCTTGTTTCTCTCAATTGAAGAATATTTCCAAAATTAATGTGTTTTCATCCTTCAGTGATATGGGGAAAGTCATCCACGTTTTCATCTCTTCTCACTTAGACTACTGCAACTCTCTGTATTCCTGCCTCAGTCAAATGTCTCCCTCTTGTCTCCAACTTGGACAAAATGCAACAACTAGGACTTTTACTTGAACGGAAAGACAAGATGACATCATCCTGATTTTATCTTCTTTATATTGGTTGCCTGTTAGTTTCAATATTGATTTTAAGATTTTGCCGATTACTTTTAAGATGGGTCTGGCACCAGGCCATATGAGTCAGATTGGAGCCTGAGGTCCTTGGGCGTGTCCCTTTTGGCTGTTCCCAAATGTAGATTTAAAACAAGCGGCTATCAGGCCTTTATACCATCAGGGCTCCCAGGCTTTGGAATGACCTGCCTGTGGAGCTCAGGCTGGATAAATCTGTATCATCTTTTAAATCACCTCTTAAACCTAATTTGTCTAGACTTACTTTTATGTAATGGTCTTTTCTCTATTATTTTTGACCGCACTTTTATGATTCTTGCCTTACTGTTATTGTTTTTGCTGTAAATTTTTAGTTTGTTTTAATATTTTGCTTTCAAAGTGCTTTGTAACTGTTTTGAAAAGTGCTATAATTATACAATGATTTTAGGATAAACATGTTAGGGGATGGAGGCCTGCCATCGATAGGATTGCTGAGGCACATGATGCTCTGCTGCTCTCTAGTGGTTCAGAGACAGAGGTGGGACACCACAGCCTGCATGTTCACTAATAAAAATGGGTATTGAGTGTTGGGTTGTGTCTGTGAGTTTCACTGTAAATTACAATACATTCAATTTAGACAGTGTTACCTTTTCTTGAAATATTTCTTTGAAAAGTTATTGTGAAAATAACAACTGTCTCTGTAGTCATAAGCATACTGTAGTTAGTAATGACCAGAAAGAGGAAATACCCCAAACAAATACTTGAAGTGAATTGATTTAATTTGATTTGTTATTTTCCATAGCCATTGTTATTTTTTAACAGCATACTTATGATGTTGGCATTACATTGCACATACATAATTTGGAATTACCATTCAACTTCATCATTGTGGACTCAAGACTGCATACTAAATCTCTGTGTAATTCTACTTGGTCACACAAGGTTCAGGATTCACAGCAGTTTCAGTTCATTCTCAAGTGAAGTTTAAAAAACACTCAACAAGTCTTCAGGTGACACAGCAATGTGATTTTATTGATTTCTTTGATATCATCATCAGAGATATAAACTGCAACAGAGTATCATTACACTTTGCAGCCCTGTGGTCTAGTGATCATTTGCTCCAGATGGTGATCAGTCTTTCTTTTTCATCGTGAGACATTAGATTAGAGAAGGCCAAGCTGAACCGAAGCAGTAGAGCACCTATTTGCCTCAGGTGTGAGAACTACAGCAGACACGTGTTAAGATTCTCATCACAAAGAATCACATTAGAGTACAGTAGAAAACACCCTAATTATTAATTCCTTTCCAGTGTACAAAAGACACACTGGGGAAATCCATGCCAATATAAGTAACATTTGCTTATGTGGTGAAAGGTAAAATGTTGGATTACTAAATATTGAGTCATAGCAATTGTGCGGGTAACTATTTGGCAAGGCCAAAAGGATTCAGTCTAAGTAATATAAAGTCACTATCTATAGTGTGAGCAAGTTTAGGGTAACACTAAACAAATGCCTTTACACCATTTAGACTTTGCCAGGGCTTGTAACTTAGCCTCTGACATGATTTGGAGGACTGTATTGACTTTCTAGGTTTAGAGGGCCATTAGTCAGACTTTACCGATTTTGTTTTTATCCCCCAGCTATGTCTCTGGTCTGTGTGCAGTCTCCCTTCCTTGGTCTGAGTTACTACGGTAACCATCCCATAACAAGGAAGTGGTGGAAGGGCAAGTAGGTATTCAAATTCCACATCAGCCCTAGTGTTGTAAGCCAGTCAGACGTAATGTAAAGGCCACCCATTGTAGTGCCCCGGGCTCTTAAAAAAGACAGCAGCAGGGGGCATTGTGGGATAGACAAAGGAGGTCTCCCTTAGGATGAATAGACTGCAGATGATTGGGACTTGTAAATTGTGTCCAAGTCAGGAGAATAGCAGCTCTACAGTTCCACTTTGATCCATGATGCAGAATGGTATTGTGTCTCCTTTTTAGGGGCCCAATCTATAATTCAAATGTAAACAAAAGTGTATCCCCACATTCAAACATGGGTGGGACATTTTTTCATGGTCACAGTGGGACAAGATTTTGTACTATTTATGCTAAATGTACTTTTTTTATATATATATTTTGAAGCTGTAAAACTTTTTTTGTTTGTAGTGTTTAGAAGTGGAATGAAATACATTTGAGTTCTGATGGGCTAAGAGGGTAGATTATTTTCCATCTATAAGTCAAACTCTACAAGAAGCTTTGTGATTTTACTGTTTACAGTTCACAGTAGTTTGTGTTAAAAAATCTGGATTGGGTTTTAGTTTTTAATTTTAAACTGCATACAGTCCACAGACACTGACATACGACACTGGGCTTTTTGCGTCACCAATTCTGTAACTTAATTTGCATTACAGAGAGCAGGAAGAAACCTGCAGACTGTAGGTTAGGGCTTTCAAACTCTGATCTAAGATATGGATGCCTTGTTTTGACATACAGGCCTTGAACATGATATGTAATCTGTGGTCAGACATAATTTCACTCTTTCCTTTTGTCAGTCCTCACTTTTATCACTTTTTACCCTTCATTTACTTAATGCTATGTAAACATAATGATAGTCAGAAAAATACTATGTCTTTACATTATTTACAAAGTGAATTACTATCCAGCTGAGTCATGATTTCAGTAAGGTGTGATGGAATGTAGGAAAGATTTCTACTCTGATTTACAATCAAGGAGTTTCTACTGGTGATGGAACGGCTACATCAAGCTTTAAGGCAATGCACTGTTGTGTGTTGCTGCCATCAAGGCAATGGCACAATGCTGTTTGAAAGGCAAGTGGTGTGAAATGGTCAACGGGCTGAACAATGACCAGTTAGGGCTATTTAACATTGTCAAGAAAGGTGTAGGCCTACACAAAATATGAGATGACTACATTCAATGTAGAAAAATGAAACAGAGATTACACTGTCAAAAAATTACATGGAGAATGATATTTTCAGTGTTATTTCAGTTCAATGCTTTTCTTTCATAGCATTAGCGTTGATCTTGGTATAGCCTATATAGGAAACATTTCCTACATGCACTTCTACTCCATGATAGTATGGAGGAGTTCTAACACATTTACAAACTTTAACTACTGATACATACATACAAAAGGTATGAGAAGTACCACAGCTGGTATACACACTGGTATAATCTGAGTGACCCTATATACTGTAGCTATATACTATACCAGGGAATGGTAAAAAGTGACATTGCAGTTACATCAAACCAAATGATCAGATCTACTGATTTTTCATGCAGAACCAACTGAACAGATTCTATTTCTCCTTCTGGTGCAAGGCCACTGCAATCTTTCTGAGGTATCAAGCAAAGGAACCGAAGGAACAAAATAGCAAACAGAGCAGTACTCTATAGGAGGATGCAACAAAACAAAAAGACGCAATGACAGCAGCAAGGTAAAGTACAACAAACCTTGAAACCCTGAATGAAAGACACTGAAACTCAGTCTCAAATTGTCAAAGCTAATTAGCAGCATTATATCGTCAGTAGTGTTTACCTACAGTTACATCAACCACCATCACAGAGTAGTACATAGTAGACAGCTAAGCAGGCAAAAAGGCTCCTGTGTAAAAAGTGGGATTTGCCATTTGTCAGTTTAGTTTAATCTCCCACCCCCACCCCCCAAAAAAGAGAAATTGAAAATTGGAAATGAACAGAAACTGAAAAAATAAATCATTTGTATGAACAAAACTGGACCACATGGAACAGTACATTGCATCTTGCTCTTTGCAATTCAAAAAACTGATACAAAGTCGGCCAATGGAGCAACCTTATGTGGATGAGGTGACATAGCTTAGTTTGATGTTGTTGTTTTTTACCAGATTCCTGTCTTTTGCATTATATATTAGGACAAGTTCAAAGTCTGCACAGTAAATGGGGAAGGAAAGCAAATCTCAATTTACATCTAATGCAGGAAAAAGTTGTCTCTTTCTCTTCCTCCTTTCTCCAGTCAATTTCCACCATGTCCAGTTTTACTTCCAGGTTGGCTTGGAGCTTCTGCCGGATGTCACCGGGTCTCTGGATTGGATGGACTTCTCAGAAAAGCTAGCGCTCTTACGAGGATCACGTGTTAGAGGTGGTGGGGGAGTTTCGCTACGGTAGGTGCTTCGACTGGTCACCTTCACACTTTGCACCCTACGCAGGCTGGTCCCCTGGGGCCGCTCCTCACTCTGGGTGGACTGCTGCCCGCTGGTAGCCATATTGTGAACTGGAGGTGATATTCTGTTCTGTTTCGCAGAGCCTGTCTGAGCCAGGAGTGAGGGGCTGCGGGAGGGGGTGGAGGGGACAGATGGGGGACCAAGCTCCTTCTTGGTCCTGGAGGAGGAAGAGACAGTGTTACGGGCAAAGCTGGGCACATCTGAGCTGGTCCTGGGGCCCAGGGTCTGTGAACTGCTGTTCTCAGAGGAAGCCCCAGCCTGGGCTTGGGCCTGGGCCTGAACCTGGGCCTGAGCCTGGGCCTGGGCCTGGGCCTGGGCCTGGGCCAGCGCTCTCATAGTCGAGCGGCACATCTTCTCCTCGGGAGCAGGCTTGGGGATGTTCCTCACAGGTTTAGCACTGGGCTTGTGGAGGGAGGACTTCCTTGGGGTGGAATCACGTGCCCATCTAGAAATGGTGTTAGTGAGGCCACTTATCCTCTGGGCTTTGGACTCATCGGGGGGCAGACTGGAGTGTCGGGGGGGCCTGTTGGTCTTCTCACTCCTTCCTCTGGCCGGGGTGCTCTGGTCACGGAGGGGCCGGCGTGACTCGCCACTGTCATGACCCAAAGTTCTCTCTGTTCGCTTGTTGCTGCCCGTTCTAGTAAGCTTGGTAATGGGCACAACTTTGCGCATGCCCTGGTTCTCACTGGTGGTCAGAGTTCTCACACCGCGGCCTCCGTTGCCCTTGGAGGCTTTGATAGCCTTGCTCTTTGCGTGCATTGGTTTTCGACCGCTTGTCTGTGCATCTTTCTCCCCCGCCTGTTTTCCCTCAGCAGTGTCACAGCTGTCTGTGTCCCACTCTTCAGTGGTACCAGATGGAGTGACGGATGCTGCGTCCACAGATCTTGGTGCTGAAAGCTCATTGGTTGAAGTTGAAACAGACTGGTCATTGGTAGACATGGACTCCAAATTAGAGGATAGAGAGCTTGGATCTTGCTGGCTCTCCTGAACATTGCTGCAGTCGGTGGTTTTGAAGTCAGGGACCAGTCCCTCCTTCATTAGAGGCGAGCTTTCAATCTCAGAGTAATCCAAGGTAACAGAGCAATCTGTTTCTGTGCAGTCTAGTATATAAAACACTGGCTTCTTATTGGATGCAGAGGTATCTAGTGGGAGGGGCGTATCACAGGTTGTTGATGAAACTGTGCTGTTGTCCTCTTCTTCTTTCTCTTTCTGAAGAGAGGCCACAAGCTGCGTGGGATGAACTACTTTCCCTTCCCACAATACCTTGAGATCTGCCCCTCTTTCTAAAACCTTATTACTAGGTGGGATGTCCAGAACAAGATTCTTGGGAGGAGACTCTCTCTCCCTTTGCAAATCAGTCACCACCACATCCCCAAGGTTGACAAAGTGCATATGATTACTGTTATTGTTTGGACTAGGTAGGTCAAAGGCTTGAGGACCACGAACTAAAGTATGCTTCTCCACACTAATGTTCATGTGGCCTGTAATTGCTGGGTTGGGTGGTTGGTCTGGCTTCTGAAAGACATAGTAGGATCGAGGCAGAACACTGCCCTCTGACACAGATGAGTAATTGTTGTTGTTATATGGGTCCTCATTTGCATTTAGTCTTGGGGAGGAAAACCTGGCCAGTGGGCTAATGGGCTCTGTTTCTGCATGTGGAGACGTTACTGTGACCTGTCTGTCGCGCCCCAACTCACGGTTGTCATCCTGGGATAAGAGCCAGGGGGTAGTCCTCCGTTGGAGCGCTCTGCCAGACCGAGGTAGACTGTTAAACTTGGAATAGTCAGTGGGAATCCCAGTGCCTCCGAATAGCTCAAGGTATCCTTGGAGTTCGCGGTCTGCCATGGTGGTCATGGTGTGGCGGTGGCGGCGGGCACTGGCAGAGCGTCCCAGGGGGCTGTGTGGACTCTGGGATCTCTGCTGGAAGAAGTCCAGGAGGCCTTCCTTGGTGAGCATGTCCACGTCGTTCTCACTGCTGCTGCGACCGAAACCCCCGCTCTGGTCGGCACCGGACCACGCAAAACGCTTTTCCTCCAACTCTCTCAGGCGACGCTGTCTGGCTGCCTCCTTCAACTCCCGGTCCAGGTTGTCCTGAGAGAAAGAGGAAGGTGTAGAGATGTAGAGAGGCAGACAGGGGAAGAAAGAAATATCAGTAACATCAAATGAAACCAGAGACAATAACACTCCAAGCATTTTCTAACCACTAAATTCACCTCTCTTAAATAAAAGCTAACCTTAACAGCTTTCTTGAACTTGATGCAGAAGTCTTGAAAGATGCGGAAGCACTCATCCAGCTTGAAGGTGTCCTTGTCTTCACAAAAGAAATCAATGAGTGCATTCCCCTCCTTACGCAGATCCAGCCTACGTCTCTTCAGGTCCTGAAGGGTCCGTGCTGAACTCTGAGACACAAACATACATATGGATAAGTAAAGAATGTTATCATCTTGTATGGATGTAACCATCTTTCAACAGATTCAGCATCGCCTGAATTGATCACGAGTCTTTATACATTTTCCTTTTGGAAGTCACCAGTAACCAACTTTCTGTGTGTGTGTGTGTGTGTGTGTATGAAACATATTACATGAAGAATGGTGCCCCACCTGCAGAAAGGGCTCAAGCTGCTGCAGTAGCTCCTGGTCTCCTTGGACCTTCTCCTCGAGGGATCTGGTCTTAACGTATAAGGAGGAGAACTCCACCTCAATGTTCTCCACTGAGATTCTGCATGGGAACATTATAGCAGATAGACACAGATCAGGATAATGTGCTTGGATACATTTTTGTTTTTTAGTATATATAATCCCATTGCTGACTTTTCATTATGCAATTCTGCTGCAATTCTCATTATAATAGTGTTTAGAGGTATGATTTTTGACAAATCTGCTATTTGGCGGGGTGCAGGGGCTGTCAGCCAGTAAAGGTGAAGAAAGGACCACTGTAAGGAAGGCAGAGTGAAGGAGGAGCAATGTGTTCGCATATCCTGAGGGAGGGAGAGTAATCTTGGCTCTCTGGTGCAGGGGCTGTACTCTGCCACGCAAAGATGACCTTGCGAAATTGACAGAGCCTGAGAGCCACCAGGGGCATACTGCAGTCTAAACTGTACTCTCAAAGTACTGCTCTTAAGTGAAAATGTGAGCTTGGGTAATGGGTCTGGATACAATAAAAAATTAAAACACCCTCATTTTTAGCAAATGGGTATTCTCACCTTCCATCATTTACAGCTTACAGAAATGTTACAAAAGTGAATTACACATTCTGCAAATCACTTTCTTCTAGTTCTTTGCTAGTGACATAATTTTACATTATAAGGTGGCACTAGTGAATGTAAAATTTATCTTGGTCGTAAAGTTGAGAATGGAATTCCATACATGACAGGTATGAAGTTGACTGGAAGGTATTTTTTATTAACACTTTAACAAATAGATAAACACCACTGACAGTACAACACTCCTAAAGAAGCGTTTACCTGGCTGCACTCTGGACATCTTGAAGTTTCTCTGGAAACTTGAGCAGCTTCTCGTCTTTCTTCTTTGCCTCCTGAGTAGAGAGAGAAATGACACAATTTACACCCAGATCATTGGTACATGACAAGGTGGCATCACTGCTGTGTGAAAGACTACTCTTTGTTTGGTTATGTAACGGCTCGGTCAGCCACACTCGCTCTTTTCTATTTCCTCACCATCTGCCATCCACCTCCACCAGCCCTCCTGCAATATTAATCCCATCTCGTGTTTGGACACCGTTTACTCAAACACCGCTGCTGTCACAGATTTATATAGAGCAAATTCTTTGCAGCTGACAGATTAACTATTTCTTACTGTGTCTTGGACTAAAATAAATCTCACATTTCAGAATTTTAAATTTACACATTTGAAGTTTTGTGTGGTTTAACTGCAGACATCAGGGCAGACCATAGACTTTCCTATATGAAATATTCATAGACTGAAATGGGCATCCAGTTGTTAAAGTCTGATACAGAGTTACCTGTGCATTCCCTCCAAATAGAGTTACTAGTGTGCTTAAAGCAGAGTATCTTGTAGACACGCACACATAAACTTCATCATTACAGGGGAAAACAGGGGAAAATATACATGTTTATGCCTGTTTATGCATGTTTATGAAATGTATGTATTATTCTTTATACATGAAGGTGTATATTGTAGAGGTTTAGTGGAAGCCATCACTGACCAGGGCAACAAAGTGCAGCAGGTTCATTCCTGGCTTGTTGGCCTTGGTGTCAGCCAATGACAGGAGGGATGACAGCTTGAATCCCACAGCGTTGCCTGCATAGCCGCCCTGAGGATGACAATGAACAATCTCACAGATATGTAGCAAGCCACTGAATCAGACAGATAGGAGAGGAGGTGTAGAGAGAGAGAGGGAAGGAAGGAGGGAGTGCACTAAAGGTAAAAGGCTAGAAGGAGAAAGAGAGGAATCAATAGACAGTATAGTGCATGTACCAAGTGAACAAGAGTTATGGACTTACAGCATTCATGATGTTCCCCGCCTGCAGCACCAGATGCAGAATGGCATGGAGCTCCTCGCAGTTCATCAGCTCTATAGAAAGAGATCAATACAAACTCACTTAGAGAATGCAGAGCAGAACACAGCATCCCATTACACACTATTTCACATTCATTTACCACCACCCACGACAGCTATCAGCAACTAATGACAGTCCATGCCAAATTCAGAGGCAGTAAAGGAAAAGTAATCTTTTTTTTAGACCAGCTGTCCCTTTAATGCAGTAAGTAAACACTGCAAATAGTTTCAATTAAATACTGCCATAAAAATTATTCTTAATTTGTCCTGTTCAGTGTTAAAACTGATAGTTCACCCCTGCAGTGCAGCGAAAGGGTCACGGTCCTGTAGAAGAGGGTTTGAGATAAATCCAATAAAGCACAGCAAGAGAGGCAAGAAACCACGACTCAGCTAAAATGAGCCCCATTGCGACTCGCAAAAGCCCCGTTAAATATTTCCCACAATTTCTTTGAGTTTGTAATCCCCCATATTTGCTGAGCAATATGGAAGGGCTATGTGTGTTGTTGTGTGTGTGTGTATATGTGTGTGTGTGTATGTGTGCATGTCATGTGTGTTATTTTACATTGGATTACAGGCACAAGGGTACAGCAATCAAGTGTTACGTTCAACGTATATTTTATGTGAGACTGTTAAAGACTGAGCAATAACTGCAAAACTTTCTGCTGTTCTTATTCCAATGCACCAGCTCAGCCACAATGATAAAGTCGATTGCAGTACAGTCAGTATCTACTGAATTTTAATTCAACAAACTAATATCACTGAGAGAACTAATTTGTATAGTAACTCACTATCATTTAAATATACTTAAAATAATAAAAAATACAATATTCAAAAAGTAAAAAGACTAAAAATGGTCTTGAAATAAACGACAACACTACATACTGTAAAACAGCCTTGTCTTTGCCATCCATCCTCAAAATACTTTATTACTCTGTCCCTACACAGCCCCGTCTCAGGTGACACATTCCCAGCCTTTGTTCACCACTGCTGATGGCTCAAATATCTGGGTCACCTGTCTGAGCGCATGTGAGTGTAAGCGTGAGGGAGTGTGTGAGTGTGAGGGTGTGTGTCTCGGTGTGTGTGTAGCAGTGTCAGTGCCAGTGTGTTATTACCTTTAGTGGCCACACGGATGACATCGATCTCGTGGCTCATCACGGCGCAGGAAGGGAAAAACTCCTCGCGGAGGACCATGGCCTCGATTCGTACCTCAAAACTGTCAGAGTGGAGAGCAGAGGGGCGTCACGTTCACATTCACCATGATTAAATGAATGAAAGGGTTGACTGACTCATACAAAAGTACTGTATGTGCCTATCATGGACTAAGAGCTGGTGAATGCACTGCAAAGAGTTTGCATTAGTTTGAGCCTCTTCATTATCATCTGGTTAGGATGACAGGGACAGAGAGAAAGAGGAAGGACAGGCAGCAGAATGTAACTTGTGATATCTTTATTCTTTATCTTTGGCCAGATGGCAGAAGGAGATGACACTATGTTGAACTGGGGTGATATTATTGGAGAACGATATTGGGCTTGTTACTCAAAAAAGTGAAATGAATTGGAGGATGGTGGTGGGATTCAGTTTTTGGATCATTCAACTTCAATCTTATCTATTTAGAGGGATGATAAAATAATTAACTTATATTTTTGATTGGCAACTGTAATATTATTACTGAAATTTAATTAGTAATTAATTACACTACTCGTTACCGGGAAAAGTAATAATATTAGTGTAATGTGCTATCACCCAACACAAACAACACAAAAGAACATCAGGAAGGATTAGGTTTTTCCTTTCCATGAAATGTGAAAAGAGGCTTGTAGCAGGACTTAAAGCACAGCATGTGTGATTACAGTAAGAAGTGCACTATGAGTAAGACTGAGGGTCAGTGGATGGTCAGTACTAAATACAAAGCACTCCACACAAAACTATAAAACTCTGAATATTCTAAACCTCGACCCCTTTATCTTCCATGGGCCATTAATGAATTGACTTCATATTTCACTTTCATAGCAACATATGTGGTTGAGATCACCTTACCGTGGCACCTGGATCAAGAGGTACATAAAGGAGTCAACAAGTGTCAGCTTGCTCGGGTCTCCTTTAAATGCCTGTAGTTTCTTGATCTGTGGAGAGAACAGAGGCAGCAGACGCTCAGCAGACTCTACAATCTGCATTCAGTGGCTTTTATCCTCACAAGCAGCTTTATCATGCTTTGGTGTTTTATTCATAAAACTGGTGCCATTCATAGCTGGTAAAGTACACAGTGTTCTTTGCGTGCACACACACACACACACACACCAAACAAACACAGACCTCCTCAGTGTCAGGCAGGAGTTTCAGCAGGTCTTTGAGCAGCTCCGCTCCATAAATCTTGCCTTCTCCTCGTCGTATGTCTTCCACAATGGAGTGGTTGGACCTGGAAGACAGTTCAGTGACAATGTGTTCAATGACAGTGAAGTTCAAAACACACAGGTGCTCTCTTTCCGCACTCCCTCTGTGCTTACACAGGGCAGTAAATCCTCTGAGTTTCCTCTCAGAGGCACGACAGATGTCCCGGTCTGGCATGGATTTATTAACAAGGAAAACAAGCCAAAATGCTGCCACCAACGGTTAAGGGATTCACTCACTGTTTTGGACAGCAGAGGTAAAATGACAAACCTAATTTCCAGTTCCTACGTTTTTTTTACGATTGCTTTGGCCCAATTTTCACAACAGAGTTTCAATGTGCAAAGAGAAAAAAAAGAGCCAAACTGACTTGCTAAAATCTCAAAAGATGCAAAATGCTGTGCTTAGATACAAAATGCACAACTCTAAATCACAAGCTCACTTCTCAGAATACATCTCCCTCATTTAGGAACAATGTTCCAGTACTTATTACTACATATGTAGTTCGCTAAATCAGTTGAACATGTATTTTCAATCATGTCTTGTTACTTTCAGTGACATTACCCAGGTGAGTAGCACTGCAACACAATTACTAATTACTTCACCACTATATAAAAGGCTGTTAGAAAGCCTATATGGCTGTTTCAACATGGAGCAGGACAATATAGGTGGAACTGAAGGTTGAGGTCGTGGTCAGGGTTACTGCAAAATAGTAACAGAAATATTACTGTATTATTTTTACTTTTGGTTTCTTTGGGTTACTGTTACTGTAAAAAAGTCTGTGTTTTCCTTTTTGTGTCTTTCTTGCATCATGATGAACACCGTTGCATTCATTTTGCCATCTATCTAATCCAGAAATTCAGAATATCAAAAGGGAATGCATTGTTTGCTGTACAAAAGTTCAAAAAGATCACTACAGCTGAAATTGAAAACTTTTCTTCTGATCTTTCAAAGTCTAGGCAATCGTAAAAATTAGTAAGAGATGACAGTATGTATGCAAAAGCTAATAATAGTACAATATCAATGTGATGTCAAGTGGAAAGGAACAAATAAAAACAAACACTGAGTGTACTGACGCCACTGCCCAAACTCAGTGGAGTGCTGCTATAGTTGCTCTTACGACAGTCAAATGTCATGAAAATATGGTGGGGAGCAATGCAAATGGACTGTCATGCAAATAGACTTCTGAAACACATTCTGTGTCAGTGTACTCCACTATGTAATGCAATGCTCAGTTCAGTTGAACACACTTCCAGCTTTCTTGAACCAATGAAGTATAAACAATGGTGTCCCAGCTAAGTGCTAAGAAAGCCTATTAGAATAACTGACACAGATTTTGACCCTAATCTCCTACAACTGTGAATAGATTTTTCCTTAATTAAGCTAACCCACACAAACCGAAACTGAAAAATGTTTTTCAAGTTACCATAGGAGTGTTTCGTCACTAGATGCTGGTTTTCATATCTCTTGGATAAGTCAGACAAGAGCACAAACAGCTACAAAATCCCCCATGTACTCAAATGTGGGATGTGAAGTTGGATATAAAATCTATGATATTTTTTTCTAAATTATAAATCATCAATCTTATTCCCTTCAGTCTGAGTCTCAAGTCACATTGGGACCAATTAATGTTTTCCCTATGTTCATTAGCTGAAGGTCTCTCTCTCTCTATATATATATTTCTCTCTCTCTCATTCTCTCTCTCTCTCTCTCTCTCTCTCTCTCTCTGTTTCTTTCTCTCTCTCATTTATGCCCTTGTACACACATACTGCAGAACACAAAGAACCATGACATGGCACTCATGCGCACTTACTTATGGTCCTATATAGCTCAATGGATGCTAAAAATGCTAAAATTGCTAAAAATGTATGCAGTAAGGTACTGTGTAAGGTGCTTTGGATAGAAAGTGTCTGCCAAATGGCAGATATTAATACACCAGCCTCCTTCCTACACACTACTGTACTCCCCACTGGAGTGAGATGGGAGATGGTGCGAGTTATGGCCTCGTGTTCTGGACTTTTAGACCTCACCACAACTTAAACCAGTTACACAACCGCATTGAGTTTCACACTGGGCGTACTATTTCCCCCCCAGATTTATCAATGGAATATATAGCCTACATGCTCCACTGGGCTTTATGTAAGCCGCTCTCCCTCTGGTAGCAGGCGGAAGATGAAGACTTACTTCTTGAATTGCTTGAGGAAAATGCCCACATTCATCCCCCTCTTAGAGTCCAGGATGCTGATCTGAAAACAATTGAAAGATAGTGAGTCATAGTCTCCATACAAACAAAGAAACAGGAACAAAACCCTTCAGACACATAGACAAACACACACATGCGCACGTATACATGCAAACAAATCCCACACCCCTGCCTGCTCCCAATCAATGCTGGTCATTAGCCTTATGTGTGACCCCACCCCCTCTCCCACTACACACACACACACACACACCCATGACGTAACCCTTAGTCCCGCACAGTCACCCTATAGGACAACTGAAATTCCACCTGGGCCACACGTGTGGTACACGCCACCCTCACTAACAATGGCAATTGTTGGCCTGCATTGCCTTACTTTAAAAAGGTGAAGGTACAGTAAGTTCTCAAACAGAACCCTGCTCAAGATGTAATTATAGCATTTAAACAGCATTTAGACGCAGCTGTGGGTTTAATTAAAGAAGGTGAGTGCAGGTGAGGTGGAGGAGGAAAGGTAAAGAAACCATTTACACTAACTGAAGTTTACTTCCTCATACTCTAACAAGGCTTTCATACATATATTATTAAAATATACACTACCAGTCAAAAGTTTGGATGAAATGTTTTTCATTATCTTCAAGCCATTTTGATCTAAAGGCCTATGCTTAAATGCTTGAAATTTGTTTCTTAGACAAATATAAATAGTGAAGTTGATGCCTATGAATGAATTTCTTCCCAAAGCCTTTGCCTTTCCATCAAGGCTACTTTAAAGAATCTAAAATATAAGATAGTTTTGATTTGTTTAACACTTTTTTTGGCCACTGCATAATTCCATTTGTGATATTTCATAGTTTTGATGTCTTTACTATTATTCTAAAATGTGAAAAAAATAGTAAAAATAAAGAAAAATGTGGTGTGTTCAAACTTTTGACTGGTAGTGTAAATTATAATATATACATGACAACGACAATATAAAAAAAGCATAGGAGAACGCATTCCATATTAATATATGACAGGGAAAGATTAGCAACAGCTTGCATTAGAGATATGCCTCTGTGTGCGCAGAAGGTGGCTATATTTGAAACTCCCAAGGGACTGTTTAGTAATACCCAGAATGCTCCCTGCAAACTGCTCAGACTTTGAGGTTTACCCACTGCAGTCACTCCATTGTGGGAACACAGAGGGGAGTTATTCTGTGACATGAGTCTGCCTAAGTCTCACGCGGGTATTGCTTTACAGTTCACACGTTACTTTCCAGGAGTCCACAATGATGCATGCAGGCCATTGTCTTGAGTATGTACTCAAACTTAATGCATTTTCTACACTCTAAAGAAAAGGTGTAATTTAGCACCTTTATGAGTTACCTGGCTTGGCCCTGCAGGAAAACCCTAATAGGTGCAATGTAGAGCTATGTAGCGTTGTATGGCTTTTCAGCACTGAATCTGAACCTGAACCTGGGACTTTCTCATGACATCTATGATTCAGCATCTGAGCCAACCACTATGTCTTGAAGGGAGAAATTTTTCCTGTTACGTTTGCTGCAATGATGGCGGTGGACTGAAGAGTTTGCAGGCCATCGTCACTCCATTATTTGACTAATCAAACTGCACATTTCTGTAAGAGATTTCTAATGATTCCTAAGCCTGCACTATCCCACATCAGAGTATTTGAATCAATACAATAAAACAGAAGATGGATAGGGGTCAAAATAATACATTTTCACTTAAACCAATCTTTCTAATTCTGAATCTTTCATCTTTGATCTTTCACACTTAATTTGTAAAAGCTGGTTCCTCAGATCAAGAAAGTTTTGAAAACAGTGCCATACCATGTAAATAAGAACACTTTTAGAACCCTTATTGTTTGACGTGCATATGTGGCGTGTAGCTTATATAATTGTCTTTTGTACAGAGGAAAACATCTCAGTTCCTAGAGTAGACGAATATATTGTGGGGCTCTGAAAGGTGGTTGTATAAGCAGGTGCTTTGTGTTGAACATAGTGATTTCCCAGAATAAGTAGACTGTGGGGACAAACTGTCAACTGTTCAACTAGACTCATCCACACCTGCACAGTAAAGGAGTGTTTTGTCCTCTTTGTCACTGTCAAGGCAAGTTTTGCAGTGTTTCATTCACAATACAATTCCCATAGCTGAATGGAGCTGCCACTGTAATGGACTGATGCCACCCACTCACCTCGTCCTTGCTGCTCTCCTTGAAGGAGCGGGAGCGGGTGACACGGAAAGCGGGTCCGGTGGTCGGCGTTGCCCCCCGCGCGGCCATCACCGCCTCCTCCTGCTGCCCGAACAGCTCCTCCACAGAGCGAACGTCGATCTGGTACTGCTGCTGCCGCACCGCCATGGTCCAGATGTTGGGCTTCCCGCGCACCTTCTCCTCGGGGATCGGCTTCCAGAAGAAACTCCGCACGCGCCGCTTCTTCCGCACGTTGTGGTTGGTGGACATGGTGGACGGAGGGGGCGGGGGCGGGGGCGGCAGGGGAGGAGGAGGGGGGGCTTCATGCTGGGAGGTGTCAGGGGTGTCGCTGAGGGAAGGCAGGGTGGAGTGAGTGTGTCCAGACATAGAGGAAGGGTCAGAGGTGGTGGTGGAGGAAGCGGCGCAGCTGCTGCCCTCGCTGCTGCAGCCCTCTGTCTCATTGGTTGTGGACGGACAACTCATAACACGCATCACAGTGCGGCACAAGGCAGGGCCCGGTCCCGAGGACAAGCTGTCAGCATATGAGCTCCGTAAACACTCACTGCTGTGACAGTGCAGTTCACAAACTGAACAAGGTATCTGTTCAGTACTGCTTCTTTTTCACAGTGATTTTTAATGAAGCTTTCTTTTAAGTGTATCAGTTCAATTCTGAGGAACCTACAGAATTATATTCTCCGAACATCAAAATGGTTGCCGCAGGATAAGTCCCCTCTCTGTTCGAGGAGGGCGTCCCTTCATCTAGTCACAATGAAGGGAGCGTGTTCTTTGATTCTGTCCATCTCCATCACTCAGCTGGTCGTCCATCGTGCTGCGCAGGGCCTTTGAAGGTTTGCTCCCAGGGGAAGGGGGGGGATGGTAATGGCCATGGAGCTACAGGAGAAACAAAAACAACACAGGACAGGATTATACAGAGGTAGTCATGCATGTTGTCATGGACAATCTGAAATTAGGGGAAATTAAGGGGTGCGACAGATCAAAAGAGAAGGGGTACCCAGTCAAAGGAGCTCACAATAAGGAAATGGCAAATCCTACTGTTTATTTTTGGGGTCTTTGAAGTCAGGCTGTGGGGTGTAAAATGGTGAGCGACATTACACACACAGCATAGCTTTTGTCATAGTGTTTAGTATCGTTTTCATTCTGAAACAGTTCTTATGTAGCGGCCATAATGACACCTAGAAAAAACTACAAAATTAGTTGCAGATTAAGGCAATAATGTAATTTCCACAAAGACTCATTTAAGGTGAAAGCACTTCACATATATGTATTGTATTGTATTGTGTGGTGCAATGGTGGTCAACTGGTTCTGCAGCAGGACACACATTTGACCTCAAAGTCGCAAAAAATATCAGCTAGGTTGTTCTTTGTGAGAAGAATCAAATAAATGAATTTGCTCTATTTATATACATATATGATCAAAGATGTTTAATGAGGATTGATTGATTTTGTTTGAGTGGTTAAATTTAAAGTTATTGCATTTTCAAAAATCCATCCAATCTTAAAGACAGTTTCAGACTCCAGTCAACGCATCACAACTGAACTTGGTCTTGATTGGCTCCAGTCACTAACAATTGCTAGAATCCTTCCAATCAGGAGGTTTGCTTCATTGGAATTAGAGGAGCTGGTGTTGTCAGCCAATCAGAGTCCAGTATTGTGACTGGTCTGCCTGTGAGGACTGAGTATTGAAATTCTTTCAATAAATACCTTTTTAACTAAACTACAAATTTAACAGGCAAGGGAATGGGACACTTTCAGTGTATCATGTTCGGATGCATTAACTGACAGGCATGGACACACAAAAATCTGATTTTGCTCACAATGTTGTCAAATCTTTAACGCCAGATATGGAAGCGGTCAGGTTAGCATTGTGATCAGAATTCTAAATGGTCTGGACGCAATCCAGTCACAGTGTACAAAAAAGCAATTTAAACAGATGAGAACAGTATGCAAGAGAGGAAGAACGGGAAAAAGTAGTGCATATGCAGATATAAATAAATACACTTACAGGAAATGCATAACAGACATTTTCAGGCCAAGTGTGGATGAACAGCAATCTAATCTCATAAAATCTGATCTTCAGAGTCAGATCTCAAAAATGACATTGAAATACCATTGTAACTAAAGCCTTAGACTTTTGCATAAAGTATTCCTTCCTGGTTAAATTATCCATATTTCAATATGGAAAGCACCCATAAGATAGCACTCATTATTATCCAAGTAAAGTAAAAAGGTTATTAGGTAACAAGAAAAAGCAAGGCACACGGTGGGAATTTGCTTCCTTTGCACATCCTCCTGAAAAACACAGATGCACTATCTAGAGTCTGACATTTGCAGTGCCAGCACCGGAGCTAATAGGAATAGCTGGTGGGGTTTTTAACGCCTCAATGCGGACAGACAATAACTTTCAAATGACACACAGATGGGGACTGAGACTCTAAACTTCTAGTCATTGGACAATCTCTCCAACATCCAGACTACCATAGTTTGAAATAACAATCTTTCAAAAAAATCTGAGGAACACCACAGTTCTTCAGAGGATTATTTATTCAACACCATAATTAGTGGTTATTGATGGGAGAGTAAATGAGTACGGGAAGACTCAACCGCACTCCCTCAACCTCAAAGATTTGCCTCTTTGTGAAAAATCCTCATCAGACCATACGGGAAGCAAGTACTTGGGTTTCCCCCTCTTTGTTGAGCCAATGGTCACACAGTAGCTCTGTGCTGGAGGAATACTGGCTCTATTTCAGGACAACGCATCACTCACTCCCATAGTTGACATGGCTACAGTGATCTGATACTCCGTCCAGCCTAAACAAAGAAATGGATAGCAGATCTGACAACAAACAGGAAACGAATATGAGGCATGATGGCGATGGGGTGGAAATATGTTGATTTCAGCAAGCTAATGGTAAGAATTTGGTTTCAGGGCAAACAATCTGATTCAAGATCAGTTGTTCTGTCTTTGCTCCTTCAGGGTGACGTTTGAGGATGACATGGGATTTTTTTTTTTCAGATACACACCCTAAACATCGATGGCGGGTATCAAACGTTGTGCTTCGACAATCTACTTGCTACCTCTTATCCAACTTTTCATGTCACGTCATGGCGGGAAACTCACATTAGTTCGCAGCCAGTCCACCTGATACCCAGCGATCTTTACTAATTAATACAGCTGACGTCACGAATGGCTTCATATTGCCAGCATCAGCATGCACACTCAGCTGCCCTGTCCTCGGAGCCAGACCACATCGCCGCTCATGTCTAATTCATAGGGACTGTGAGTCTGAGCATCTGACCCCACACTGAGTCATCATCCCCCTCTGCGCCGCTGAAAGGTGCCTGGACTAACAGATGCTGCGGAGGAGACGCGAGAGCAGAAAGGGTTAAAATGTCTGATACCTCACTCATCGCTTTTACCTCCCTCTTTTCATTCGCCGTCATCTTTGCTGCATCGTCAGCTGCTTTCAAGTTGAAGGCACACGCACACACACACACACACACACACACACAGACACACTTGGAGACACCCTGCAGTTTTCCTGCCAGCACTGTAACCGTAGTGAAGCAGACATCTGAGCAGAGTGTTTACGCTCTTGGGCTCCAGGTCTATAATGCTATCTCCCTGAAACATCAGCTTGGTGGCAGATTGATTTGTGGCATTTCATATTCTTTTCATTTCAAAAATACATAGGAAAAGACAACAACCAACATGACATGACTACAAACAACAAGGCTGTTTCCGACATAATTTGCCGTACATGATTTACAGAGGAGGAAACACAGCTATCCGTAACACTATACAGAAAAGCCCTGAGGGACAAAACGCAGACTGAGAGACTGTTTGAATACTCTGCCTGGATGAACACTGACAGATTGTGGCTCTGCTCCTAAAAGTCCACCTGTTGTCGACCCTGAGGCATTCTCACTCCTATCAGTCTTCATTAGTGACAAGGGCCACCACACCCAGCACTCTGACGGCTCTGATGGGTAACGCAGCATGGCTTAAAAAAGGTCAGAGTTAACATGAAGAAAGAAATGGTCTTCTGCAGAATGCCATCTGGAGGAAGGCTAGCCGGAAGAGAAGGCGAGAAGCTTGTTTTACGCCTTTGGGGTGATGTACTCGCACAATAGAGGAATGGAGAGATTGCCCAGCTATGCACAGAACTGACAATGGTGTGTGTGTGTGTGTGTGTAAGCTTGTGTGTGTTTGTTTTTTTTTATTGTATAATAAACCTGCCAAACTCAAAAGGTATTTAACTGGAGGTGACTGTCAACAGGAATCTAGGGAGCCACCAAATACAAAACAAATAAAATCCACACCCACTTAATGTGTAAAGCTGGAGGTCAAGGCGCCGCCGCTGGCTTTAATCCCCTGTTGCTAACTTCCAGTTCAATTTCCTGAGGGCTAGTGAGCCCCCACAGAGCCGAGGTCTTTCACTCACACTGTAGGGGCAAAGGGCTGCGTTCACAAGGGATTTGGCCAATCCTGCTCCATCATCATTGCCGTGGAAACGCTCGTTAGCAAGGAGCAGTTTTGCGTAGCTCTCAGTGGGGCGATGGCTCTGTCGCTGTTGAACTTGTTTCTTTCTGATCCCTCCAATCACCTTGATGTCTGCAGTAATCATGATGGTCTTTTATTGGCTCTGAGAGGTTTTTTTTTCCATGATTCGTTCACCTTGAATAAACTGACATTCACGTTATTGTTCTGATATATCTAATATGTATATAGATACAGAGGACTGAGCAGAAGAAGAGGTAAAGTGAGGTAAGCCCCTTATGGATAATGCTGTAGTATAATAACAGTGGTGGAAAAAGTACTCAAATCCTTTAAGTAAAAGTAGCAATTCCATAATGGAGAAATACTCCATTAAAGGTCCTGCATTCAAAATTGTACTTAAGTAAAAGTATAGAAGTATTAGCAGTAAAATGTACTTAAGTATCAAAAATAAAAGTACTCATGATCAAGTGTTAATTATTGATGCATTAACCTGTAAGAAGTATTTTAATGCTGTAGGTCTAACTACTCCATATACTGTTGGGGAGTTTAAACTCTGCAACATATTTTATGAGCGTATTGTATGTTTTGCATGTAAAACCTTATTCTGCAAGGTAAATAGTAACTACAGACATCAGATAAATGTAGCGCAGTAAAAAGTACAATATTTTCCTCTGAAATGAAGTGGAGTGAAAGTATGAAGTCTCCCAAAATGGAAACACTCAAGTAAAGTGCCAGTAACTTTTAAAATTGTACTTGAGTACAGTACTTGAGTAAATGTACTTAGTTACTTTCCACCTCTGATAAATAATCTACTCCACCTATAACTCTTTCCAAACTCATAACAGCTTTCACCATGCAGTTAAATCAGGTGTGTTAATGACTTCCCACTGCTTGATCCCTGAGAATTTTATAAAACAAATGTGGATACACCGTTTCTTTCAGCACTTTGATTCTGTTATTCTCCATCGTACAGCAGCTCAATATGTTTTCTAGGCTTAGTTGGCTGAATAAGACTGCATACCCACTTGGGAACTCTCCCAACCGCACTGGTTTGTCTCTCTTATTTCCATGACTTGTTTACAAGGGAGAGGACACACAATAGCTCTGAGAATTGAGCATATTCTGAGCATGAACACACACACACAGACACACACACACACACACACACACACACTACCCAGACTACTACTGCCCAGATACCAAGACAAAAGGACCTCGTTGCCAAAAATCCTCTTTCACACACAGAGGATATGAAATGACACCTTTTAGGTGCGTGTGGCAAACAAAGACAAACATTTACAGTACAGCTGTCCCTGGCAACAGCAGAGATACTGCAGTTCATCATTCAGATGTGGCAGAAGGCGACAGATTGCAGCAATGCCTCTTTTTTTTTTCTCAGAGGACTGCGGTTAACGCATCCAAGCCATACACATCTGGTCTATCCATTTCATAAATCACCGGCATACACGAATCCTCCAACAAAATCTTGTTAAAACTTATCATGTGTAACAGTTTTTCTGACATTCATTTTTATATACCTCTGAATAAACAGCTGTGGTTGCACTTTGCATTATCCAGACAAAATGTGTCAAAGTGTCTGACACTGTCTAACATTTTATCACCTCATATCAAAGCTTGTGTCATGTACAAATAACACCAAAATACGACAACAAAATGCACCAGAATAAACAGTCTAGTTGAGAAACAGCGTGGACAAGGAACCCATTATTCAGGAAATCCTGGATTTATCAAATATTTTAAAAGATTGAATGCTTAGTACTTTTATGTCTGCATTTTCTAATTGCACTTTGGCAGGAACTGATTGAATATATTATTCATGTTCCCATGAATAAAGTAACCCCTCTTCCAATGCAAAGCTGCTGCTGTCCTAAGCAGAGGCACTCACCAATGCTGACCCAAGGTGAGACACCTACTATGAACGTCTAGGTTAATGAAATATTCAGAACCTAGGAAGCAACATGTACTTGACTGGCAAAGTAAATATAAAATATGGATACTCTCAGTGAGTTTATCTCTAAAAGGTAGGCAGAATTTCTGCTATCTGGACATTTCACACAAAATATTGCTACCTGCATTGATGTAACTCATGTGGGATTTCACCTTTGAAGCATCAATGGCTTTAAACTTCCAAGCTCTCAGCCCACTCCCTAGATACGAAGAGATAAAGATTTTGACTTGGGGTGAGCAAATAGATCAGTGGATGTGTCTGTACTCTGTCCACTAGCTGTCAGATGGGATCCTCATCATCATGAAAGTCTTCCTTTATTTCCTCTACTCACAACCTTACTGCCTATCTTTTGACTATTGTTCAAACGCTGTCTGCTTCTTCTTTCATGTCAGTGTTCCCAGTGTTTTTATCTCAAGGCTGCCCTAACTCAATCCCTGATAAAAGGCAGAAGGCTGTAATTATTTGGGGTCAAAGAAGGAAATCTGATGTATTAAAACAATATTTGATAGAAAACTTCACAAGAATGATGCATAATGAACTAGGTTACATCTAGTATTGAGTGTAAGAGATTTGCTGCATTTGCAGGCCAACAACCCCCAGAACCATGTGTGATCGGTTGTGCACAGTGGATTAACGAGGCTGCAACAGAACTCAACAGTTTCTTCACTCTCAAATCTGCAAAGCGGGTTTCAGAAGATTATCACAGGGTGTTATTTGTCTACAGTGAGGAATGAAATCCTAATGAGGCCAAGGTACAGCGCATGGCACTCCACACAATGGGAAATGAAAGCTTCCATATTGACCAACGTGGGTCTTCTCGTCACGCGTTTATCTTCCACTGGTCAGCTGAGAAGGTTCTGCCTCACTGATTACCAATAGAGTAACAAATAGGCCTACATTATCATTGTTCCTACTCAGCATCTGGTTATGCAACAGTGCTGATGCCAAGACAATATAGGAAATACACAACATTGCCTATATTGTCTATATTGTCTTTCTTACAATGACAGTAACCTTAATTATGGCTGTGTAATGTTTTGATTTATATTTGATGATTTAAAAGATGAAAAAAGAAGCAGCACAAAGCATCATTATAAAATCTACAGCGCAGCGTTCTCCAAATGAAAAAGAAGTGGGAACAAAACAGTGGAAGTCCTACTCATCTAGTTTGATTTGCCCTCTATTAATGATCTTCAGCACGGTAATTAATTTCACCGAAAAAACTGTCCCCTATGTTCCTCTCACATGACTCAGAATTGGCCCACAATTCATAAACGTTCCTATAAATAGACGACAATTCAGTCTCTCTGCATCAAAGTCCCATTCAGCGTGAAAGGAAGGCTGTCGGCTGGAGGTGACAGTAACAACTCTTTAATTCATATTAATAGAATCAGAGTAGCGTGTGATCAGCTAATAACTGAGCTTCTTTTTTTGAATTGAGCATGTTCTTCTACCAAGCCTCATACTGATTGATTTTATCTATTTTCTCAATACCACTGACAAGACAACTGGCTCAGCTGCAGTGAATGAAAGACCCCCTTCCATAATTATTAACAGGTTCATCTTAAACACTGATCCCTAGCAGCTCTCAATAAACAGATCTATCATGCAAATCTATAGAAAAAAGATCTATCAAGCCAATCACATGCATTACAACCCTCCATCTTTATTGACTCTGTAGCACAGGGATACATCACATTATATCCTGCAGACTGCTGAGGAAGAAAGAACTGAGGAAATGACATTAAACCAGCCTTGTAGGCAGGTAGCTCAGTACCAGTGCATCATTACTTTCTGTTGACACTATGAAGAAATTATTAATGATATGGACATCTTATTATGAGAATTAAAAGCTGCAGAACACCAAACACAAGGATTGCATAACGCAGTCACAAATCATACTATAGCTTACATCAGCTCTACATCACAGGGCCGCTGTATGGCACCATGTTATAAATATTGCTCTGCCATGGGCAAGGCCTGCCTGGTGGAAATACATCTGCACAAAAAATGCAACATGTGACTGTTCAGTCCGAACCCCAAAATGGTCAGGTCCCTTGCCTATGCCTCCTGTAACACAAACACCTGCAGTCTCAGAGAACTAAGGATTTTGTAAAGACTGTGTGCAGACACAGTAGACCTCAACACAACATATCCCCAAGCTTAGAATAAATCTGCTAATAACAGTCTGTGTCTGAAACAAGGTTTTCAGAATGAAAAGATTAAAGCTGCCAGTTTGCAGGACGCCCCACTCTGCTCTGTCATTGTGTGTTCAAAGAGGCTATAGACAGGTTCAGCTAAGACTAATATGAATGACTATCTTACCTGTAACATAGGTTACACTGTGCCTGTCAGCTAACCTGTAACTGAAGAGGGCATTCTCATAATCATATAGCCAAGAGTAAAATCTTTGCAAATCTGATTCAAACAAACAGGGATCTGTGCTTATCCTCTTAACAACTGACCAAGCAGAAAAAGGTTTTGAACACTCACTCACATTAAAGTTGTCCCATTTAAGGTACATGTTGCTGAGCAGCAGTTTGCTTAGCACCTCATATCTGAAATAGGAATGATACTATGCCGCACAATAACAATAAATCTTAGTCATAATGACATAACAGCCTCAAACGTACTTTCAAGACACTGAGAGAACCTCCAGAGGCACAAAGGAAACATGTCAAATCACAAAAAACTCTCCTAATGAAAGAAAAAACATAGAGAAGTATTTCATTAGGAGGAAAAGTAAAGCAGGAGAAACAAAACCCACTCAGCCAAGGTAATGACAAGAAGGGATGGATTGGGACAGCTAGGCTCCAGATCAAAACAAAGCTTTGAATCTTTCCCCGTTTGTTCTTTTGTTAACAGGTGATCAGTGTCTCGCCTGCAGCAGACCACTGCCTCTGTCTGTCCTCCGGCTCTGGGGTCCAGTTGTTGGTTTGGGAATCCGAGCCTGATGCCAGGATTAGCTTTAGGCAAATTTTGTCGTAGCTGTTGTTGTTATGCTTTACAGCGTTGCTATTACAAATAAATATTTGGCATACAAGCTTACACAAGCTTAGTCACCACAGTAGAGAACATAGGATATTTTTGCCTATAACAACACACATATTGTTTGATCATGTAAAAAACTGGCTAAACAAATGGCTTAAACCAATATTACAACCAACAAATCCTGAAATAAGGTGCAGGTTATTAAGATGTACAAGGATGAGAAAGGAGAAAATAAGGCAGGTGTTTGTGTAGCCATAGAGACAACGGGAGGGGAACACGGAGGGAATGCAAACATGTTTACATGGCAGTGGGGAAAACTGTAAGCCCAAGGGCAAAGACGCAGAGCAGGCTTCATTAGAATACACTTTAATACCTGAGAAACACTACTTACAGGCGTCCTATACACGCGGATCGCATTACAGACTCACACATAACAAAACAGAGCAGCCCATAAGCAATATTCATGAATCCCCAAAACAATATTTATCTAGATAACACACCTGGGGCATTTGAGGAATATTGCGTCATTATTTCAGTCCTGAATCCTAATTCACAAAAAGCAAATACAGACATATTTGGAAAAGGTGCAGCAGTTGTCAGTTACTGCTTCCAGCCAGGTTCAGTCTTTATTTTTCCACAGTTCATCACAATGACACTCCTTATTTAAAATTTCCCTGCCTCATTTTTTTGGTAAAGATTATTTGTTTGGGAATGTTTGGCAAGAGGGAGTGGGGGAGAGAGAGGGGGATGACATGAGACAGGGGTCCCAGGCCAGATTTGAATCCAGGACATTGCAGCCTCATGACATGAACCTCAGCCAACTGAGCCACCAGGATGCCCCAATTTCTTCCTCTGTCTGAAGGTTTTTTTTTTATTTATAGTTTGTTTTTATCACAGCTTAAAAATAAAGTGCAAGAACAGGTTTTCGGGCAATAAAAAGCATTTGAGATGACCAGAGTTGGCAACAACTATTCAGCCCCTCCTAGCTCCCACACAAATAAATCAAGTCGCCCAATATCTTCCTCCTTGGGATGACGTCAGAGAATTGAGTTTTCCATGTTAGTCTCTGCCTCCACAGCAACCGGGGTGATACCACCCTCCCCCTTGACCTGACCCTGGGAGAAACTTTTTTTCACTGGGGTATTGTTCCCAACACTTGAATGGATTGCCCTCTAATTCATCTCAGCATGTGAAATAGCACAAAAGCCAAGGAAGCCAGGGTCTGGGGTTCAGAACAAAACCAACAGAGGCAGAGTTATAAAGCCATACATGTTGAACCGTGGGCTGGAGGGTCACACTGCTTCTGTTGGGACTCCACAACATCCACTACATCACTGCTCTCTGCTCTTATAATCACTTCATGTAGATACATTTGACAAAAAAACAAGAGACAAACTTCAAATAAAGGTCTCTGTCCAATACTTGTAAAATGAGGATCATGCAAATAGGTAAAACAACCAACTAGGCAAATCTTAACCAATCATTTGGTAAGGCAGCCTCTGCTGACAGAACTAAAGATCTGATCCGGCTTACTTGCAACATGTATAGGCTACTGTAGTTTAGTATGAACTCAGACATCTCATACTCATAATCAGATATCTACCATATGGGAAAAGTGACACCTAGTTTTTTTATTTCTGAAATGAGAGTAAAACTCATTTTAGAAAAATATTTAAATGAATAGCTATTTTAAGACCTTGAAATAGGATAGAATCATCCACATTTTTGAGCTATTAAGTGCTACACTTGAGTAATATATTTTGGTTAAAATGGACATGTGGTTTGGAATGAAACCCTGAGAACAAACTCTTAATGCTTTCTATGCTTACATTGCCAACAACACATAGACCAACAGATCAGCATATTAAGGGGATATGTGGTGCTCTAAAAACTACACAAAATCTTCAGAATGATGTAATTTTGTACCTTAACTGCATTGCAGAACATAGCCTGTTGTCACCTTTGATAAATAAAAAAAAAGAAAAGAAATAGCAGCGACAAGGTTAAATGCTCGCAGCTCATCCTAAACGGTCTGGAGATCACAAACCGACCCCACGCTCATCACAACATGATGACTTTTCACAGCAGAGGCAGGTCATTGCACAGCCCATTGCACATTCACAGATGCCGTGCGGAACAAGTGCCTCATAATTACAGAGATAAATGTCCTGCATGACTTACCGGAGAGATGAGAGGGCTTTGTCGGGACGCGTAATCCGCTCGGTCACCGTTTGAGTTAGTAGGAATACTTTTCAGAGGAGAAAATCTGTAGCCTATTAGCGGTTCGGGTGTTAGGTTGTGAGTGAGCTGCTGGGATCCTGCGAGCCTTCAGTCCGAGCCCGCAGCAAACATTGCAGGGCGGCGGAGCAGCAGCAGCAGCAGCAGCAGCCAGACGGCGGCGTGCGCTCTCTCGTACGTGATTGGGCCAGGTGGACGAGGCGCGCACACGCCTTCCTTGCCACGCACAGCTTGTGACCACTGGTGCAATGCCACTCGCTGATCACAAGGCTATGATCAGTGATAGAGAGGTAAATAAAGAAGGTGGTATCATATGAGCCAGTGGAGGACAAACCCACCTAGTCTCAGTTTACCCGCTTTCTTATTGGCAGAACAGAGGACACCCATCTTTTTTAGGCTGACACTCATCTCTCTGAAGTCATAGCACACAGCAAGCTAAGTAGTATCACAATGATGTAAATTAAAAGAAGACAGGGTATTTTAAAAGGAAAAGGCATAGGCTACATGTATAACTTTTTTTGTTGTATTTGTCACTACATCACTGATAAGGTCCCATAGCTATAAAGCAGACAATCCTCTGCTGGGTGGACTGGAAATTATACATTTTCTAATCCTCTTTTTCTACCCCAAGATCAAGATTACAGAATCCAGATTTGCAGTCTTCAAATAGACCTCTGTCTGTCCATCTGTTTTACTAACAATGCTAAAAATAGTAGATGAAAAAGTGTAAAAGAGAGATTACATGTTACTTTCATTCCCTTATCTGCAGTATAAGAATTCAATGTCTATAAGTAATTAAAGACACAATTCTAAGTCTTGTTGGATAGGCTGTGCTTTCCCCACATCTTCACCAGTTACATCACCGTTTCTGAGTTAAAATACCTTCATGTCTGTAAATCCACCCAGATTCCACCCTTCCAGTAAGATCAAGATTATCCTGATTTTTGGCATCAAAACTATCCTAATCTCTGCCTTTGAGTTCTGATAAACACAGAAACAACTTTTAAACCAAATCCCAATCTAAATGAGCAGAATCTTATCAGTTTTGACAACCCAATTTTCAGATTCAATCCAATCCCATTAGTGAAATCCTAGCAGAAGAGTTTTGGGAAAACACTGGGCCCAGAAGACGACTTGGAGCCAGGGACAGTGAAGCCTACACAGTATGTGGCTGTCACTCTATTGACCTGAACTTAGCAAGTACAGACAAGATGATAAACAGTGAAATCCTACTGCCCGTTATTAATAAAGCCATGAATTAATTAGTTCCCTGTCCCTTCATCAGCAGCCCCATTTCTAAATAATACATCCTCTCTACCCTGGAGCTATTCATCCCTTGCTGAGGTGGCATAGCTAATATGATTTACTCATATGGGGATGTGAACCAATTATGCAAAACAGAGCAAATGGTGTGCAATGCTTTGTGTGGTGGTTGCATCTATTTTGCAGACAGGTAAATATACCTTTTGGGTGTATCATGTCAAAAGCAGAAGAGCATGTTGATTCAAAATTCTCCTCTAAGATGACCAGTTAAGAAACCACAGATATTAATTATTGTTTGTGTTAAGTCCTAATGACCAATAGGAAGCCACAGCCTTTGCTGTGGGGCACTGAGGGAGTTAGCAGTCATATGAGTGTGCTGTATAATCGCTCAGTGAGCACTTTGGCAAATGGGCTTGGGACTCATGCGTAATGTGGTGGATTGGCTGTCAGTCAGGATGCTGAATCATTCAACAGTGTTAACACACACAAGCATTCATGTATTGTTGTGCCTAAGACAAGTCTGAGAGGTGAAATAAGTCGCTGGAATAAAAACTGGCTGAAACAAGAATGTAGCCTAGCTTTTACTGCTACACCTTGATGAGAGCAGTACACTCCACAATGATAAAATTCACTTATAACATGTTACTGTCACATCTTGCTTGTGTTCTCAGTGGGTTGGTTGAATTTTTCATGTGTTTTCAGATTAAAAACATCATTTAAAAAAATATATAAACCATAAGGAAAAGATTTACAGTAATACACGAATACAGTATAACGAAACAAAAAGCCCTGTTGTGCTGAAACAAACAGCCTTGGTGTGTATGAATAAATAATGCTTAGGCCACAAATCTACAGACAGAATTTGATCAATTAAACAATTGAGTCATAAAAATTGTCAAACAACTTGTAGTTGATTATTTATCCTCACACTTGGGGAGATAAATAATCAAGCGGACTCAACTGAGGAGCTCAAGCAAGCAAAATCAGTTTTATCTTTTAAATCTCTTAAGAAGCACTTTTATGAAAAAAACTGTCCATTTTTATAAGTTCAATTTGTATCTACCTTGATTTTATTACTTGTACTTTGCAATTGATGACTTTCTGTCTTTCCTTATGCTGTAACGCACTTTTGAAAAGTGCTATAGCCTACTGATAACGTTTCTTCAGGAAGTAAACAATATAGCAGTGTTTCCTATGTGAAACATTCTCACATTGTAATATATAACACTATCTCATAACTAAATTGTTCTTAATTCCTATCCACTGAAAAACTTTCAACTAAAGTATGGTGAAAAATCAGCAATGTGAGTTCAAGCAAGGTTCAAACTGATTGGTTAACTTACAGTTGCTTAGACAATAGTTCTAAAGAGCCATATTTAAATGTAGAGTGTAGCCACAGATAAAACATTTATCTGAGGTTTTGCTCAACATCCTCTCAGTACATTATCAAGGCTTTTCTGAGGATTACCAAGATCCTGTCAAATGTATAACTTTGGGTGTGGTGGGCTCATGGTTATGAGAAACCAAGGGGAATCTGCCAGCACCTGCACTTGAATAAACTCAAACAAGACACAATGACACGGTTCCAAACAGAACCAATAAACTTTAGTGATAAGTTCAACCCATTCATCTAAGACACAACAGCAATTTGAATCCTTATGTCAACAGCACATGCTATACAATAACCCACTGTTCTCTGTCTAGGAAGAAAAAGGTTGACAGGGGGAGTTACAGAAAGCCAGAAAAGGGGCACAACACGTGCAGAGCCATCTTTTAAAACTTTAACAGTTTACTAATTTAACTGAAAAACATTTTCCACTGTAATTCCATTGTAAATTCTGTGGACATGTCATTGGCTATACTGTCGTTTCTTACCCCTTGATGATTTTATCCTTTTTGCTTTAGCCCTCTGTCAGCAATAAGCCAAGTCACATGCATAGGCCTTGCTTCAAATGTCTCTCTGTAGCCCCTGGTGGTGACACCAAATACAGATTATTAGACTGACCATACCAGAGTAGCACTTAGCAACTCCCACTGCACACACTGCTGCCCTAAAGCATGAACAAAACCACTGGAGACACTTTCTAAAGAGAAGAAATTGTTTTATTTTCCCAAAGATGTTGCACAACTTTCAGAACCTTTTTAACTCAACATCTGTTAATGTTTCATTATTACAAAGGTATTGATCCACTAGTACATACTAGTACTAGTACATCCACTAATGAGTCCTCAGGAAAAACAAAGCCAAATGGCAGCATTCATCATAGACTATATATACCCAAGGTAAAATAGAGGAAATTACAAATATATATTCATCTATGCATTATTCCAGGGGAACAACAGATTGATGTACAACATACACACTCTGAAACTGTTATACTGAGCCATAGGAAAAGTACAAATCATCAAATTGAGGACATGACAGCTGGCTATCAAAACCAGTGTATGCTCCCTTTGAAAAATACAATTTAGCCCAATGAAAGAAACGGTTAGCAGCTCAGGCAGAGGATGCTGGTCTTTCAAATTTACAAAAAACAAACAAAAAAAAAACAAGTTTCTCAAGTCAACTCCATTTTGGTTTACATCTTATCTATCATACAGTTCTTACAGGGTTTTGTAATTAGTCTCAAATTCATACATGTGCATATGTGCTATATGCATAAATATCTTTGAGAAGAGTACATAATGTCTTCAAATAGAATTACAGTTTCTGAAGTTATTGGAGTGGTTTGTAGCTATATTGCTGTGTTGTGGAGTGGTCTACTGTGGAACGGTGTACAGGCTCTAACTGTACCTCCTTTGTGTGTGTGTGTGTGTGCGCATGTGTGTGTGCTTGGTCCATTTTCTCCCTTCAACAGTGAGGTCCTAAAAACTGGTAGTGAGAGTGCCTGTTTTTTTTTTAAAACAAGACCAGACAGCATAGAGGTGAAGAGATGTATAAATCAATAAATCAATAAATCAAGGCACATTAAGTCACATAAGGCTGGTCCTTCATTTTCTCTGGAATTACAAAGTCTTAAATTCAACAATGTTATCAATTCAGTCATACGCCATGACATAGACTATATGGAGGAATACTCAAAAGAGGGTAATATCTATTAAAAGGAGCATCAGTTCAGCATAATCATATCATAACATATGACATTGACATTTGTTGTGAATAACCGCCAATATGACCAGTAAATGCATGTCTATATAATCTCAACACAGGATGCTGATAAATGTGACTAATTTGCAGCTATATATGCAGCAGTTTGAAGGCTGTTTTTCCCAGTTTGTCACAACAGGTGTCAAGTCATGATTATGAGGGATTACATATTGAGAGTAGTTTTCTGAAGCTGGGTGGCCAGACTTTCATAATGCATGCATCCCCACCTCAGAAAGGTGATAAAAGTAATGAAAATGATGTCAGCAAAATGACAGAATGAGAATGTAAGTGTATCCCTTAGATGCCTTTACAAGCCAACTTGTCCACTGTGCTGGGATACAACATTCATATGCTGGAATAAAAAAAAGGCCATTTACAGTTTCCAAATGTATTCAGCAACTCCTGCTCAACAGATTTGTCAAACAGTACAAAAGTGTGTTTCCTATGATTTGAAAGAATTGCCGAGATGAAAAGAACGGAGGAAGAGATTCATGATTAAGCATCAAGACAATCTCAAGCAGAGAACAAGAGCAAAAAGGAGCTTGGGAGTTATTGATTGATATTTTTTTTCTTTTTTTTGTTTTTCCTAAAAGGTTTACAAATCTGAAAGTCTGAAAGGCAAGGACAGAAGAGTTGAGGGGAGGCGGGGGGTGTTTCCTGTAGTTTCTGTGGAGGTTTTACATTTCTTGTCAAAACCCCAGATTGAGCCACTAGGGCTAAGATTGGAGTGATTAGTGCTCTTCCAGCCAAGATGGAGTGTCAGCACCTGGCATTTTCAACTTGATGTGGAACTGCTTGAGTGTCTGTTCCAGCTGCTGTTGGTTTCCTGCGTAGTATGCTGCTATGGCATTATGGAACAGGATGAGCTGGTTATGCAATACCTTCACCTGTTTGGGAAGAGAAAAGAGATGAAAAAAAAGCACAGCTGAACTGAAAGCCAGTAAGTTGGCCTTAAATGATGACATGATATGTAGAGCAGAACTAGCCTCTAGCCGACCTTGTTTTCTTCCAGGAACTTCAGCTTGATGGAGACGTCGTTACGCATCTTCTCATACTTCTCACGGTGAATCTGGAACTGCTGCTGGGACTGTTCTATCTTGGGCATGGTGGTGGCGTCGCGCGGCCCCAGATTCAGCTCCTCCAAGTCTGTACGGTACGCATCATACTCAACCCTAGGGGTGGATTATTCATTAAATAGCATTAGAAATATGTATTACATGCGAGTACACGTTCATATTTAGAAACAGACATGGGACTCTAATGTCGGGTGATGTGTACACATTACCTGGCGGCTTCATACTGCTTGATGTTAATCAAGGTGTCTTCGATTGTTTTGTCCACAAGTGTGTTCACGCTAGAGATGAAGAAGCTGATGGCACCCAGCAGTGTCTCTCCATTTTTGGACAAAAGCTTTTGGGTGTCAGCATTGTAACCAAACTCCTCCTAAAGGACAGAGTGAAACTAATTTTAGTCGTCTCACTACATTATGTCTATCCAGCAGTGTTATCCATGGTAACTAAGGTGAGTGACGATACCAGTATCACATTTTGCTAGCATAGTACAGTAGTCTTCAGGTGTTAAAGTTGTAAGGGTAAAAGTGAAGCCAAGTCATCTTAATGTAACACTTGAACCCATGGGGAGGCCACTGTTTCCAAAATGTATTAAAAAAAAATAAATGAATATGCAACATAGGTAGACTTTTAAGAGATGAGTCATTAAAATATAAAATCTACAATGTCAGATCCCAAAGGAACATCTTCATTCATTCAATCACTCATCCTAAAGACAAACAGAATAAAGTGATTTGAGTGACCATGGTATTCAAAACATGCAGGTAGTAGCGTATATAAATCCCAAAACACAACAACTAAACATGCCCCCCCCCCCACGAATGATGCAGGCCTCCCTTGGGCCAATTAGTAACAAGTAAACAAATGTTGTAGCGCCCCCCCCTTAGGCCAATCAGTGCAATTCTAAAAAGGCCAGAATGGAGCACTGAGATGCATCATTCCCTTAAGTTTCATGGAAATCCGGTGTCCAAGATATTATCCGTGATGGATGGACGGATGGACGGGGCCGATCCATAGTCCTTCCCCTGATTTCATCATGGGGGACACTTAGAATGACTTAGAGGAAATGGAAGAGGACCTGCATATTAATAAGACATGGGTCTTTACTGCCTTTTAACTTATCAACTTCCTAGTTTACAGTAAGCATTGTCATATCATTTATACATTATGCTTCAATAAAACATACTACAATAAAATAGTAAGATTAAAAGTCATCTAATGTGTCTAAATGGGGTCTGGGATTTGCATTAGTAAGTGATTGCTGGTTTTTGGCCGGTGAGAATATCAAAAGTCTGGAAGATTTACATTCTGGCCCGCACAAGGCTGTAGCCCAAATAATGCCACTGACAATTTGAGTGATTTGATATAGTGTAGACTAAACTGCCATGAAATTGACATGTACAGGTTCCACTTCAGAACATCATGCATACAAAAGACATAAACTATAAAGTTTGAAATTATGCAGTAGATGACCCACAAGGCAGTACAAATGTTCCATTATTTTATTATGACTCCTTGTTGGGACATCATGTAAGGATGATAACAGAACTCTGACTGACCTAATCTGACTGATGTAAACATATTAACTCACATGAAGTTCTGGTGACTTGAGGCTAAGGTCGGCGAAGGCATCCCCCAACTGCCTCTGTGTCTGCATCATCTGGGACAGCTGATTGGCCAGCGTCTGGGCCAGCTTAATCACATGCTCGTACTTTCTCTTGTTGTCGCGAAGCACTTCGATCTGAGCCTCCAGCTCCAGGTCCACGGTCCTCGAGCCCCGACCCAGCTTCTCTGACAGGATCTGCCTGGTGCACTGTGGAAGACAGCTAGTTTAGGAACTTAGAATAATTATAAACACTAGTACACATTGATAAAGAAAGAGATTAAGTGCATTTTATCATACTAAGAGTGACTGTATGGAGCCTCTGTGTGTGTATGTGAGAAAGAGAGAGAGAAAGAGGAGAGTGTGCAAAAGATAAATAAACTAAAGACTTTGAAGAAAGAGAGAGGGGGGTATCAGTCATATGTGTCTGTCAGGTTGTGGTATAGTTCACTACTCTGCCATCCTAATTAATTGTGAGAAGATACAGAATGGGACTAAAGGTGAAAGAAGATAAACCACCTACTCAAAAGAGAGGGGAAGAGGTAGGAGAGAGGTCGTTTGAAGAGTGAATATGAAGTGTGTGTGTGTGTGGCAAAGAGAGAGAGGATTAGAAAAACTGAGAGAGAATCAAGGACGGAGAGGATTACTTTGTATGTGTTGATGCTCCACTTTCTCACTAGGTCCAGTTTTTCCATGGCAGGGTTCTTCAAGTCATCTGCAAGGACCATCGCTCCGCTCGTTGGCTGTCCTTTCATAGTGCCTGGACAATTAAAAGTCATTCACTTAGGGAGTGATTGAGTTACTGGATTGGCTGACTAGAGAGTTGTGGCAAAGATTAGGGAATTACAATACAGGTGTAGTAAATTTTAAGTTGTGATATCACTCATCAGTCATTTCGCCGCATGTGTCAATGCCTGAACATAGACACAATGCTAAGGCAAGCTGAATTAGCGGTGTAAGAGGACGCTGATGGCATCTCGATTGTTCAAATCAAAATGAACCTTGAAATACAATCAGTCAGAATTTTCCCCTTCAAAACATGGTTAACAGTCACAGTAAACAGTGATGAGAAGTGCTTTATTGTGGTTTTGGTAGAAAGGAAAATGCTGAAAGAGACTATCGGTGCCAGGTTTTGCGAGGACACAGGTTGCAAGCAGGAATACCCACTGAGATTTCTGTGAAAGCAGGTTTTCTAACCAAAGAGAATGCTCTAGGCATCAAGAGGTTGCATGATATCTAGAAGTAGATCTTAGGAAGAGAACCCTTGGGAGTATGTTAACAATTATTAGCCATTGCGAAGCAGAGAACTACCTCAACCAGCCCAAACTTATGGGAGGAAAAAGGTTGGAGAAGGAAAAATTCTCAAGAAAGGAAGAAAGAAGAGAGAGAAAGGTTTGATTCTTAATGGAGCATAGCCTGTGGGGACAACGAGAGGGAAAGAAGCTGATGAAAAAGAAAAGGTAGAATGCGGTTAATTGTGTCCAAATGGCAACAATTCGGTATCATCTTGTCCATCTAGTCCATCGCTGTGGGTACCTTTCTCAGCCTGACTATCGCTGGCAGAGCGTGCCAGGCGGCTAGCGACAGCCGAGCTGGGAGCTACAGGTGCCACGGGAGATGTGGGCTGGCTTGCTGACCCTGGGAGATACAGCATTCAAAGTGATCATTCATTAGTATGTTGGATTCACCATCCCACCTACAGAACTGTAAGAGGGGATTTCCCACTTTGAGTTTTTGTAGCAGGGTCTCAATTTTGTTTTTTGCCTCAACCAAAACATACCTTGACCCATGAAAACCTGGAAAATAGTCATGGCAACATTGTGGCAAACTGGCTATATTAGCTAGCGCCTCTAAGGGAGGATTTTAATTTGCATTTGCAACAAGGACATGATAATGAAAAGGAAAGGAGGGTTACGAAATGGAGATCAGAGGCAATTCATTAAAACTCAATTGGATGTCCACCTTTACAAATTCAAATGTCTGCCTCTCAAATTTCACAGAGATTAAAACCAAAACTGGAGCACTGGGGATACAGTTTGCAAACATACAGTAGCATGCTACAAAACAATCAAATAATGCAACAGGTTGGACAAAGTTTGCTTTTAAAAGCCAATTTCTAATAAGCTGTCCATCTCATACAAATCTCTAACTAAATGAATATAAAAATCCCTTAGAATATTAAGAAAATAAGTACTGTATGTGGAGTAAAAAAAAATTAACAAAAATAAACAAAACAACAATAAAACTAGGTATTGTATTCTTTTTACCTTTGTATGGTCCTGATTCGATGATGCCCTCTGTTGATGAAGCAAAGTTGCTGGAGGTGACACAAGACTCTGACAGGTTCAGGGGCCCGGGGGCGCTGGGGAAGGAGTCCTATGGACCGAGACAAATAGGGATTATGTGAAGTGAGGTTGATATATCTGACAAGGTTGTCCATGCCCATACGCAAATATTATGTTACTAACGCCAGAGGACGAATTCTATTACACAATGTTTAAAAGGCTTGAATCCAGTTCCCAATTAACAGAAACATCCCATCTCTCACCACACAGCCAACCTTTTAGTACATCATATTCAAGTATGCCTCAATCGATCCCATGAAATATTCATATTCCAGCCCCTCTGCCATCTTTTAACGTGGTGCCTTGACTGTAGTTAATATGTGAAAAGTAGCTTAGCACTAGTTACATGCTTGCCAGCTGTGAGCGTATTGGCAAATGAAAATATAGCATTGAAAACATATAATATAAAAAAAAAAAAAACAGGTTACTAGCACAGATATTTCAGACATACACAGTTCAACAGAGACCCTATCCTGTTTCTATCACCACACCTTGCTCTTCTGGCAAGCATAATAATAATGTCTGCTCCCTTGCCAGTGACTGGCAGTGTGACTGTGAGCCATTATGGGTAACAGTGGGGCATCTGGTGGCGCTGCCAGCTCACAGTTAGATGGATGAGAGGGGGAGGGCACCCTGAGGTGCTCCATCAAAATGACTTCACTACAGCAGCACCCCACCTTGACTGCTCGTCTACGCTACTGCAGAGCAGTCATGAAAGCATAATGAAACCTATTTCACACACTTGGCCAAAGCTGCCAATTCATTACATATTTAATCAGTGGAAATTTAATAATTTTGGGCTAGGTTTGCATTGTTCATTTTCATCCAAGAGTAGAGCTTTTTAATGTAGAGCCCATTTACTGAAAAATAACACACTTGATGCATCTAATGCTAGACATTACAGCAGCAGGGTGGCCTTGTGGTTAGAGAGACCGCCCCCCTCGAGCAGAGGACCTTGGTTCAAGCCCCACCCGAAATTTCAAAAACTTTACTTCCATGACAACCCTGCCTCTATGTGTAAATCAGTACATTATGTTAGACACTGATTCTGTTGATAGCAATAGTCAGTCTAGAAACCTGGTTATTATAAAAGTACTGGGCTATAGCAGATTATCAGTTTCATAATAAATTATTCTCCTCTGGTTATAGAGTAAAGACAGGGGTCTACTTGCAGATCCTCCTGATAAAGACCATACAGAAAACTTAAACCTGCCCGAAAATGGGAATTTCAACTAATCTGCAATTTCATAAATAGCTTATTCTTTCTGTCTGCAAAGAGGTTTGGATTTGTAACCATCCACTTTCTAAGACAATTCTAGATAGTTTTGAAAGATGCTGTCATGGACAACATGCAGACCTACACAGGATTTAATCAATGTATGCAAACAATTTCACCTCTGCAACATTTTATTACAGAAACAATAGGTGCTTTGTGATTCAATATACTGACATGGATGCCATGCGCTGCTGATGTTGTGGGTTTGGATCCAGCTTGTGCCCTGTATCATGTCGGCCATTGCAAATGTTTGTTGCATGCTTTGTTGCATATGTTAATTCAGCGCTGATCAGCACTTGGTGTTGCAACACTAATAATGGCTCCCTGACAAAGACTTCTATCCTGTATCATGGCAATGGTGTTAAATATGAGTGACCTGAATATGCACTATTCAGTAAGCTTACACCACTTATTTCCTGCCAACACTCACTAGAGAACTAACATTTTGCTTGTCACCGAAACATATCCCACAGTGAAAGGAGTCAACATTCTCTCACTAACAACAATCAGTGCAGCACAACTGACATTCTTGAAATTAACTTGCTCAAATAATTCCTTATATATGTCTGGAATTTATCTAGCAAGAGCTAAATTGTAGGGGGGAAATGGGCATCATTAGCTGACTAGTTTGCAGCTGACCTGTGGGTCTCCCATTTTACAGCTTGACTACTGGCCTGCTAGCCAGCAAGGCAAGCTTTTAGTTTTATTTTGTGAAAATATACTGAAAAAGACAGACAGAGACAGACAGAGTAGGAGGCTCTAAGCAGGCAAGCCCTTACCCTCTTGAACACTTCCTCAGGACTCTGATCCAGGTCTCCATTGCTGGTGACTGGGATCTCAGCGGCTGAGCTTCTATGGGACTCCTCAGCCATAGTGCTTTCCTGTAAGGAGGAAGGTGAAATGTAACAGGTTATTCCTCAAAGCCTTCCTCACCAATCTCAAGAAGAGAGACCGCCATTGGCCAATTAAGAAAAGAGGGCTTTACTAATAGGATATGGTAGTTGTGGGCTGCCATCTTGTGGACACTGCCACGTGTCAATTACCACAAAAAAGATAGCCTCAATGTGTTCTTCCTTAGCACAACTCCTCATTTCCAAAATACTGTATTTTGGCCATTCCACACTTCTTCAGTAGTTTGTTTCATTAATTTTCCAGACAAGATGGTAATAAGCCTTAGTGAAGACAGAAATTTTGCATCAGTATGGTGTTAGCCAGAACACAACTTCTTGTGAAACAACTGAAATCCATTTGCAACACTTTTTTACCTTTCTTTTTTTTTTTTTACAAAACAGCAGTCTGAAAATATGTCTGCAGCTAATGACATGAGTATGGTACACATCTTGTGTTAAATGTGTCATACAAGTTTACTGCATGTGCCCTACCCATTCAGCTACACAAAAACTGGAATCAAACCAGTTATGTCAAAGATCTATTGTTCTCCATAGCAATGCTCTACACAGAGAATATGCAGTCAATGTCTGCCCCATGGAAATACAGGGTTTTATGCTTTACAATGACATTGATTATTTCTGATCAAGTTCAACTATCTGGGTCATGCTCTAGGCCTAGTTGTTATACTCCTTCATTGCAGTGTGGCCTAATGTATTTTCAAAACCTTTTGATGCAGCAACACACATTGAACAAAGGCCCGGTTAAGCTAAATGTAATAAACAATCATGTGGAAGAACCTGTTATTTTCCTTTTCAAGTCATACATGTTCCCTCATATTTTATCTGCTAAACTTGCCTGTACATTAACAAGACACTGTCAGTAGTTGCAGGCTATAGGCATATTTGTGCTATATTCTAGTAAAATTGTTGTGGCTTTATCATTGTAGACTAGGGATCTGGGACACTTACCTAATCATTATAAAGCTCTGGATAGGAGATGAGTCCTAATTGTGTAAAACCATGTGACTTTGAGTCACAGTTGGCAAAGTCTAGTACTACTGAAAAGGTTTATTATCACCAGAAATTCCAATTTGCATCTTTGAACAAGATCCTACTACCCCTACTCCTACTCGACCGGTCTCTAAATAATGCAAATAGCTACCAGATCACCAGGTAATAAGATCCAGGTCTAGTCTAAACTGACTGACTGGTTTAAATGAGTGACCAAAAAAGTGAGTTGGGCTTATATTAATGTCTTATATTTCATATAAAAGCTAGCATGTTCACTTTAAATTTATTTTTGAATGAAATGATGCTTTTGGACTGTAACTGCACAGACATAAGGAGACAAAACTCCATCAAAAACTGGGCATTGCTCCTTCTAAGGTGAATCAGCATGTCACCATAAAATGATGCCAGGCCCATATGAGGATTTAGGGCCTCACAGACTGCCAACAATAAATAAATAACAAAATCAACTCAAGACAGCTTTCTCAAAAATAGCTGAACTGAAGGTTTAATTGAGGTACCAAAGAGGTGGGCTATCCATTTCATAATAACATGCTCAGATATTTTGCAAATACAACAAGAGCAGATATATAGAGCTTTGCTTTGTTTATAATGTGACATCTGATATGAGTGTTAATGAAGGGTTAAATTTGGGCCCAGAAAAGTCAGCTAGATTGAAAAAAAAAGCATCCTCCTCCATTAAAGCCAGAGGTCTTTACTCTAGTTTTCTGATACATTCAGCCATAATATAACAGATTAAAAAGAAACCTTCACTTGAGGTCAATGACCCAAGTCAAGCTCTGTAAAATAATGTCATATTGAGCACTGTGTGACAAAGATAAGACAGTCAGTGCCTTGGGTGTCATGTAACAGTCACATAAATACTTGAAGGCCATCACGACGCCCACATGCAGGCAGGCAGCACAGACATGCACAGGTCGGCTTGTCAGGCAGACTCCTGCCTGACAGCCCTCCTTCAGACCAAGTTTAAACAAGCTGTCTGGCGGTGGCACATCTCTGATTACATGCATTCGAAAAAGGTGGAAAAATAAAAGACAGACTGTAATACAATTTGCTGACTAGCAACAATGTTTCCTTTTTATTCATTTAGCTGTGTTGGCCTGCCATGGCTGGAAAAAAAATCACCCTCACAGCTAGAAAAATGTGAACTATTACAACTGCAGATAAACCACAACTGTCTATATATCATGATATAAATATCCAAATAAGAGTCATTCTTGAACTGCAATACCTAGTGGAACTGATCCAGGAATGGGTTCAGGAGTGAACGGGCAGGTCTCAGAATCAAGATAATCCCACTTCCCATCTAAAAAAGACTGTACAGGAAAGACTGCCAACAATATAGGCCTACTAGAGCACAGATGCCTCAAGTGGTTAAGTGACTCCGAATTAATGAGGGCAAGGTGTGGTTTGTCATGGAGTGTGGTCCCTTAGAGTTCAGTAACCTGGAAACAAGCTAACATGAGGGGGAAGGGATGGATAAGGACAATGAGCTAATTATCCAATTAGCTGCGTCAGCCAAAGAGGAAAGAATCATGGCTTGCCTCTCAAACTATTCAAGAAAAATGTGAGGCAACGATGTGGCTTGATGCTGAGTTCAGGCTGCATAAAAGATGGAAAATGTATCTTATAGTAGGCCCTAAAAATTCTGGATGTCAACCGTGCTGGCCTTCGTTTAGGGCGACTTCATAAACCAGGGTTCATTAAAAAAAATAAAAATAATGATAAAATGTGTGACTTGTTCATTTGAATTTCTTAAATTCTGTGATGCAATACTGGCAATCAGCCCAAAACTGAATGTGAATCAACAGCTTGAGAGGTCACACATTCCAGCAACCCAACAAATCTGGGGCTGCCTAAGAATGTTAAGGCATGAGTCCAAATCCCTCTGCCTACAGTCATTTACCCAGCCATGTGACAGCGTATTGGATTCAAGAGCTCTATCCAGACACAAGCTGCATACAGGAGACACTGTGAGGGATTCTTATCGTTGCAGGGAGCAATCGATCATTCATTCACTCACTCACTCACACACACACAGAATCACTGTCATACCAAAGAAGGCACAATAGCTGTAAAGAAGTGCATAGTTACTGATAGCAGAAATCATGACTGCTATTCAACAAATCATGGCTCAATGACTCATATATTGTATAATAATAAACAGCAAAGATATATCCATCCCGACTTTCCTCCAATCACTTGTAGATAAGCCAGCATTGACATAAAGCAGAGAAAACGTGCAATGCCTCAATCATCCCCAAACACATTTGGCACATCACAGTGTAGCACAAGTGATTAGCAAGAAACCCACCAAGCGCACCAATAACAAACAACAACACCTACACCAGCTTTTTCCTAAAACCTCTAGAACACCACCAAAGCTGAAAGAAATTTGAAACATAGCCAACAACCACAAATCTAAAAAGGGAGAAACACACTAAATCAATTTACAGCTGTTACTCAAGTTCATGTTGTTGGTTACTTTAATTTTGGCTTCACAGCAGAACGCACAGAAAATTGGCATGATCATAGGAGAGAGAGTAGCACCACCACCACAATTTTTGCAAGTCAAGATCAAAAAAGCAACATGAACAAGAGCGCTGTAATGAAGGACTGAAAGAGGTTGATTGTCCAAAGTGAAGGTAAATATCACCTTTGTTTGAGTGCGAGAATCTCCATTTTCCTCTGGTGTTTCAGTTGTTTCAATATGGTGATCTGTCCCGTTTTCCCCATCGTCTACACTGCCAGTCATGTGTGCAGCATCACCGCTGTACTCCGCATTTCCTTCACTGTGTGTCACCTCACTTTCACTCTCTTGAACACCCTCATCCCCTTTCTCAACATCCTGGTCAGTTTCCTCTACATCATCGTTGACACTGTCAATATCAATGTCATAAAGCACTTCATCTCTGTCATCTCCCTCGCTATAGTCGTCTACATTCTCCTGTTTTACATCCTCACTCAAAGACTCCTCTGTTTTGTCAGCCTCCTTACAATCCATTTGCAGGTCCTCGGCTGAGGTCTTCCCCGATTCAGCCTCAAGACTAACTTCAGACATACCTGAAAACAGACAGATAGGATGGCATGAATAGGTCCTATCAAGTTAGCTGACTGATTCAAGTGCACAACAAACCCCAGCATCTGCAAGGGAGTAAAGTGGCAGAGCAGCTCAAAACCAAAGATACTGCACTAAAGCAATAAGAATAAACTGGTCTGTTAACTGCGTACAGAAATCACAAATCTGTTATGACAGTAATGTTTGAGGTAGGTACTGCATACTGTCCACTTTGTTGTATGTAAGGATCTCAGGCCTTATTCAATGAGACATGAAGAGGCAGGTAAATACCAGTAAACACTTCAAGGACTTGCCTTAGAGAGAAATCTAACTGCTGATAGAAGTCCAGGAAATGTTACTGAGATATGTATTTCCAGGCTTTCTGTGCTCTGCAGGACATTATGTCCTGTTTATTTCATGGCAACTGATTTTAGGTTTAGGACTTTTATGACATTCCACATTAAATAACATGGAGGTTATTCCTTGTGCGTTTTTGATGGCCAAAAATTACAGCAGTTGCACTGATGTGTGTTCTCTCTCTCTCTCTCTCTCTCTCTCTCTCTCTCTCTCTCTCTCTCTCTCTCTCTCTCTCTCTCTCTCTCTCTCTCTCTCTCTCTCTCTCTCTCTCACACACACACACACACACACACACACACACACACACACACAAGTGATCGGATATTCAACTAGGTAACTACGCAGCCCAAACATGACTGTTAACGTTAATTTGATGGCTGCATTTACGACCTCACCCCGGGTAGTTTACTGTAGTTGCCAAACATTAACCCACAGTATGGATGAGCTAGCTAAAGGCCGGAAGTGGCACACAAGTTAGGCTAGCTAATGTTAACGTTACCTTATCCCTAAAGTTACCATAGTAAAGCAGCAAACTGTCACGTGGCTAGCTGAGGTGACCAAAGCTGATAAACTGACTTTTTAATGGTCTTACTAAGTAACAAGATGTCACAGAGCTAACTGCTATACTGGTTGGCTAAGAAGGTTACGTGGACATCTTAGGATTGTAAGGATTCATCTAACGTTACTTTAACTTCCACCACAGTCAGTGTCAGCTAGCGCTAAAACTGCACTGAACTGAGTTAACATGAATGTAGCAAACCCGTTGACGTATTGTTAGCTAACGTTATAGTTAGACAGTAGACAATGAACTAGTGGAAAACTACATTACTAGCTAACTAACGTTAGCAAGCTAACTATCTGTCTAGCTAACGTCATGTAACTTAACGCCTAGAGAAAACTTTAGTTACCTGTCTGCGGCCGTGGCTAACTATTTGTTAGCGGTTGTAGTACTTCAAATCCTTGGTGCAATGTATGACGCGCTGGGAGTTGTCTTGAAAGGCAATCCAACAGCTGTTAATACAAACGTTACATAGATACACTAACTAGCCATCTAACATCCGCGCCCCTTGACTCTCTACAGGCTAGACTTGCCGTTTGGACCCCGGAAAGACCAATCCAATGTGGGCCCTCGACTGTCAATTATCTGCAGCAGACCAAAACTGTTGCATGCGCTCTCCCCCTGCTGTTGAAACCAGTGTCGTGTATAGGTTGTCGTCACCGTCTAAAATGAGCCAGAGTAAAAAAAAAATGGTAATGGGTAAAAGTAAAGGTCAATGATAACGTCCTGGTTAAGAGTGACATAGTTGATATTTTGTATTGGTTATATTTTGTATCGGCTGTAATATGCTTCCTTCTGATATTATATGAAAAACACCATTTCCCATAAGGCCCGGAGTCGGGGGACGTACAGTTGCGTTGGAACGCAAGCTCAAGCCTGGCTGAGGAGTCCAGCCAGAGGCCATATTGGAATCTATCAAGTCGGCTTGCACTTTGATGGTACTGAGTGTCTGTCGTTTTGGGAGTCTCTAAAATTGCTATCCGGTAATTATATCGGAGTATTTGTGCCAGGCATTCCACTTGAGACCCTGCCAATTCTGGACGGCAAGTTGTCTCTGTTCTCTTGTGGAAAAAATGAGTCCAACCGATGCTAAACGAGGAGCTAAACGCAGGAAGAACAAGCGGGGCGGTGGCAGTAGCTGCAGTACTGTCTGCAATACCAGTGGTGGCAAGGCCGGGGTTGCCTCGGCCCTAGGTTCTCCAGGAACAGCAACACCTGCTTCTGTCGTCAGCTTTTTAACACCTGGCAGCGCTGGAAATGGGAATATAGGGTCCATGGCCGGCTTAAACGGAGAGGTAAGAGTGTAACGTTTCTCGTTGGATGTCAAACCCGGGGCGGTTAGCAACATATCAACGACACACAAATCTGATTTGGGCCTGAGACTGATGCGGGAAGGCAACTAACTAACCTCTAGGTAGCTAGAAATTAACAGGCTTAATTAACGCTATGGTTATTATACTTAGTCGACTACAACGTTAGTTAGCAGGCTATATAGCTAAGTGGTTAAACTGGCATTATTATGTTGTAACTAACTGTCGTTAACATTAGTTATATCCTGGCCTAGCGATATGTCTACCATCGTTAGCGTAAGCTATTGTAGGTTAGCTCAAACTAACAACTTTGACAGTAGGACAGTATTATATTGTCAAAATAATTGATGCGTTCTAGGTACAAGGAGATAACATTAACTAAACCAAGCTTATCCAGTAAGTTAATAACATTTGGTTCAGCAGAGTTGGCCTACAGTCTGCACAGACTAACGTTAGCTAATGCTAATTGTTACACTACTAACAAGTTCAGTCCTAACGGGCCTTGGCTTGGCTTTGATGGGATTTTTTTTACAAGCTGACCCTCCAATATTTCCAGTATACGAACCTTAGTCTGAATTTAACTTGGCTATATTTGCCAGTCCATTAGCTAAACTATCTAACAAACGTAATTTGCCTAAGTTAGCTTAGTTACACATATTTGCTCTACAACAATATCTGTGTTACGCTAGCTAGGCTAACATCACAAGCAGAAAACGTTAGTTTCTTTGACATTTGACTGCAATTTACTAACTTATATCGCCAACCAAGTGATGATGATTCGATACGTAACTAGCTAGTAAGTTAGGTCTTTCTTATTTTTGCCACTGTGAATTCAATTGTGCAAAACATTTTAGATAACTGATAGTCAGCTCATACGGCCCTAACACAACCCTACTATTTACCAGTTGTCTTCATGTTTCTGCATGGCAGTCTTGTGCGTTAGTGCCTTTTTATTTTTTTTCTTGTGTATTTCATTGTTGTAGTCAGAAAGATGACGTTCTCCACTTAGCAAACATGACTATGTTTATGTTATAAACAAACGTACAGCTTAACAAATAATCCTCCATATTCAACTGTGTTGACCCTTGCCGTCCAACAAATCTATAACAATTTAGACATCATGAGAATAACCTCCATTCTCCATCATAAGCAAATGCTAAACTCTTAAGTGGTGTATTAGATTTTCATGCATTATTAGTTATTGTCACAAAGACCGCTTTGACAATTCCAAACAGTGTACTGTTTATTTCCTTTTATTGATATAGCTTCTCTGGTAAGGTGACATGATATTCATTTGCTGCAGTTTTATAACAGCTGACAATTCAATGTTAACCTGTTTTTGGTTCTTGCATTCCAAATCAAAATCATATCTATTTTGACTGTTAATGTCCAAATGTAGTCACACCATCATATTTAGATGGTGGTCTACCTGCCTATCACTTCAGTAATTTCCAAACTTGATTTTATTATTATCTGCTGTCCTGCCTGTCCAACACAGAGACACAGCTTGTGAACTGTGATTAGCATATTATAATTAGCCCACTCACCCAGAGTCAAATCAACCATAAATCCCTCCAAACCAAATCAATGCCAAGGGGTAATCCATGCCGTGACACAGACGCTATAGTCGGACATTCCTCAGACAGTCCTCTAATTGATCCAGTGCTTTGGTGCTAATGAGTGGGAAGTGGTTGGTGTGTGCGTTCACATTGGGCCGTTTGTGTCCCCCAGGTCCCAATGAACAATAACGTTACACCACAATTTTCGGAGGGGCCAGTGAATGCTGACTTCTCTGGAGTCCTTCAGGTAAATTTATTTAAGGGGAACGTTCAGGTGTTTGAGAAGCCTGTCTAACTCATCACTTACAAGACTCATTTCAGTCTTGGCACAATTTTTTACACCAGTGTTATAGTACTGAGAAATCAGAGGCAGCCTTCTGTTAGCATTTAGCCGTACTGCAACACGTGAGTGATGGTTCAAAGCATTTTCCGTAAAATTAATTCTAGCTGTTGTAAAACTTACTCTTACTTCAACTCAAGTGAAGTCTTGCGCATAATTTTGAGAGAAAGGGTTTGGTTTGACAGTCTTCAGTGGTTTGATGTTTTGTCACTTGTCATTGTTACTGTAACATTGATAACTGAAAGGATCAACTGTATTTCTATGCAGGTCACTTACAAATGTGTACAAGTATTTTTTCTTTCACAGTACATTACCTGTCATATGCTTTATTATTTGATAGCAGTAATCACACAGGCTAACAGCAACTTTCTGTAAAGTGTTGCCTGATTCTCAAAAATGCTGAAGTGGCTGCATACTCTCTTTCTCTCCCTGCTTCCTGCCATTACCATATCCACCACAGACCCCATTCACCTTTGGCTTGAACCAGCGGGCTCCCTACACAGCTGGTGACCGCTGCCTCTTATGCAGATGTGAGCGCAAAGACAGTGTCCTGCCTTCAGAGGCAGGGGTCTCGGGCCAGAATGGTACATCACAGCCCACCAAGACCCCCAGTGCCCTCCAGCTGCCTCTGTGGGTTTGCCCTGACTGCAGGCGCACAGTGGAGAAGGAGGACCGCCACACTGCTCTGGAGCAGTCGTTGGGGGTGAGTCACCAGGGGATAATTATGGGGGTGTAAATGACAAGGAGCCTTGAAAAATCGCTAAAGTTGTGGGGAAAAAGGTTGTTCTTGAAGTTAGAAAAAAATGAAAGGCTTTAAAAGTTTTGGGATGTAAATGGAAGGCCTTGAAAGTGCTTGAGTTCATAGTAATGTGTGGCATGGTGTAAATTCAGCGTATAATCAGATAATGCTCCAGTTCTTAGCGGTGTCCCACCCCTTCCAGATCTTACCTGTCCCAGCATTGACATGCCACATATCTGAAGAGAACCGTATGGAATCTAGTGGCAATTTAACTTCAAGCCGGCTTATTGGTGGCTTTGAGTTCTGTGCGAAAGGGTTAGACCAGCATTTTTCAGACCACCAATAAGCCGCCTTCCGACCTAGTCATGAAGCAGCTTCAAAGCTAGCTTTTGGAGCTGTGTGAAAGGACTACTTTAAATAGACGACTTTCTTGTGCATTACACGGTATGTGTTGTTATGACGTTTTACGCTATATTGTGAAAATAACCAATTAGAAGCTTGGACTAGCCTGTGCCTGTAGATATCGGTGTCGTTGAAGACTCCTTTTTTGCGTGATATCTTCTCCTGGCTGCGGTCAAGTTTTGTAGAAGACTGGTCTGCATTACTAATAGCTGTAAGTGTAACTTCCATTGCCTTACCGCGCTTTCAGACAAAGAAGATGTCAAAGGTAAACAAAACTTCTCTTTAGTCGACGCCATCTTTAACAGCTGGTCAGTGTAAACAAACGCTTGTGCATGTCTTGCGTTGCTTAGCAACAAAAGCAGTAGTGATTTGTGTGTGAAAGGGTACAAGCTGCAAATTGATGGCTTACTAAAGGCAGTGTGAATGGCAAAATGGCTTTTTGCCTTCTCTGTCTGAGAAGGGCTTTACACAGCTGTTCAGTGTGACAGTGGATGGTGTAGCTCCTGTGTTTACTGGGCACCTCTGTTTTTAGCTAGCGGGCTAAACAAATGCACTTGGGAAACAGTGGTCATGCTATTGCTATGGCACTATTGAAAACCTGTTTGAAGTATGCTGATTTAGTCTGAATAGACAAGTTGATATCTTGTTCACAGAACGAGGTAATGGATTAGATAGTTTTTAATTTCATACACGAAGAATACATTGAATCTTTCTCCCTGCTTTGTAGATTTGCTTTCTCTTTACATATCAGAGTGAAATATACACTGTAAACAGCCTCTCAGGCCTATGCTATGTGGTTTCCCTGATGGCTAAGTGAATGCTAATGCTTCTTTGTATAAAGAGCCTCTATATATTATAAGGCCCATGCTATGTTGTCAGCTTGTGTCTCTGTAAGGGCTAATTCAGCTCTAGAAAAAATCTTGTGATTCAACAGTAGTACTGTTTTTTTTTTTTTTTTTTTTTTTTTTACTGGAATACAAAGTCGCTTTTCTTCCTCTGGTTTGTGCTTATAATGGTGTAATTATTGGTTGTGATTAATTGTATGCCCAGTGATTTGTAACAACTTTTGTCTACCTGCCCAATTTGAAAGGAGGTGGCTCACCTTTGTTTCCATTAACTAATTGTTTTTTGTTTTGTTTTTCCTTGAGGATCCTTTTTGTGACATTGGTGTTTTAATGGAAAGTGAGTGAGAATGACATGTAATGAGCTGGATTCAAACCAGTGATCTACAGTATAGAAGAGATAGATTCAGTCTCCATCATTCATTCCTGAAGCACAATCTAAAACTAATGTTCATCACTACTTCCATATTCTTGTGGCTACTGTACTGTACTGTGTTCTTGCCATATCAGTAGCATTTTGGGCATCGTCCACATTAAAGAGCCATGAACCTAGTCTAAAAACCATACACCAAACGCCTATATGAATTACAGCAACACATTCTGTAGGCCCAAGTATTGATCAATATACAAAGATAGGTGTGATTGATACACGTGGGTGTGGCCTATCACAAAATGACTTGCAATTCAGAAATATTACAAAAATGGCTGCATATAGAGCATATCTCTATAGAAGGAATTTACCATGGAACTTGTAATGCTCACCAAAATCTGTTGGTTTATCATAGCTCTTGACCCTTGACAGCCTTAAAGATAAAATCCAGATTATTTGACAGTCTAAATTCCTGTATATTGACACATACTAATGAAGAGTTTGACTTGTAGATGGAAAAGCTTGTGGTAAAATATTGCCCATCCTTTGTCAGAATTGTTTCTCTTCTGCACCTCTTGCTGTGTTTTCCTCTTTTCTTAACACACATGAAATGTTCAAGTCCGCACGTATATCCCATACTGTATACGTATGTATCCCATTATTAAGTGCTTGGGTGGAGTACTTCTATAACAGCCGGGCTCTGTCTCTTGCACGTTAGTTCGTTCATTTTTTCGTTAGTTTGTTTGCAACGCTTTTTGCCATGCTCAGTGTTCTGGGGAATTACAGTATGCACTGTTAAGGCGTGCAGAGCCCCAAGAGCCCTGCATAATGAAATACAGTGTGTGCTTGTACACCAGGCAATACAGTAGTAGTCAAATAAGCATCAACCAACTCGAAGCTGATACGCTGTACATCCACATACCAGGAAGTCAACTAAGGATAAGTCAACGCATGAATTAACTTTTTTGTTCAGCGATTCCGTTAATTACAACAACGCTGTGCTACCAGAGCACTTTGGTGTTAACAGGTGGTAGGTGGAGTTTTTGAAAGTCACCAAGGTTTCACTTATTCCACTCATGCACACTGCCTCTCCCCCAGCACCTATTGATAATTACCATATTCCTGTGCAAAAATCTGGCTATGAAGTTGATTTCATGTCATATGTAAAAAGTAAAATGGAGGAACAATAAATGTAAAACTATGGTACTGTCTATCAGTATAGTAGTAGTGATCTGAGTTGCATCGATTTTATTTCAGTGTTATGCAGCCAAGGTACCCAGCCCACATGGTCTTAGAGGATATATCACGTTGCAATATGCGTGTATAACAAACATATTCCTCAACAAACGTAGGCATCACACAAAGTACATTACTGTTTTGCCCAGGCTTCACAGATACATTTTGCCACATAGAATGCAATTTTGTCAGACATATCTCAGTTCTTTTATAATCATCTAACCAAAATAAATGAGCATAAATAGATGTCATTTTGCTATAAAGCACACTTCTCAGCTCATCATATAGTACAACTGGAGATTAGTAGAACTTTATACCGTTGTTTGTTTGTTTTTTCATTTTTTATAACCTGAATGATTAATGTTTATTATTTTACCTCCTAGATTGCCCTTTGCTATGGAATCACTTATAGCCATTTTTGGGAAAGCTCAGAATCTAATTTATTGGATATTGTGCATAGACAAAACATGGTATTTTCATTCCTTTTTTTTTATTGTGGTTCTGTTTCAGGTGTTACATATTGACTTATAAAGAGACCCTCGGATCTCCTTATTCATTTGATAAACATCATGTCATTGTAGCATCAATATTTAAGTCTCTAGAAACAAAACTGTCAAAAGCTGTCTTAGAAACACTACTCAATTATATCTTGAAGAACCTTCAAAGATTGTTCAGTATTTCAACAAAATAAAACATTTTCCCCGTTTTCCACAGAGCCAGGACTTCTTGTTGCACATGCCCGTGGGTAATGGAAGCCTGGGGCAGGAACCAGCCACAGGGGACAGATTGACCACTGCGGCGCCTACACTACCCATGCTCCCTGCCCCTGACCTCACCGCACCAATGCCTGCTGATACAGTGTGCAGCTGTGAGGCCTGCAACGAGAGACGGTCAGTTCAGAGTGATTCACACTGAATCCCAGTAATCCTTAATTGCCTTCTTTCTTAGGCCCCCACTTTAAATGTACTCGCCAAGTACATTTTCACTAAATTTTCTTCTCCTTTGTGTTTGAATGTTGTGTGACATTTGTGACTTTATGCCCTTAATGACAGGGAGATCTCTGCCGAATCAGAGAGGGAGTCCCAGCAGCTGCAGAACCACTGGTCGGAGGTCCGCTACCTGGTGCGCTGCATCTACCGCCAGACAGGAACTCCACTGGCAGACGACCATGACCAGCCTCTGGACAGAGACAAGGAGGGCATGAAGGAGCTGGTGGACAGGTAGAACCACAAGCATGGCTTATAATCTCCTCTTCCTTCCTTGTCTCTCTTACTCTCCTCTTCCTTTTAACCTCACATTCACCTTACGTATTCCTATTTTCCTGGCTGCTATCAATGTCTTTGCACTGGACTATTTTATTCAGTTTCTCCTATCCTTCCTCCATCCCTCCCTCCCTGTCATTTCTTTGAGTGATCACTTAATTCCTATGACACGATTGGAGGAAATGGGAGAAGACTTGGTCACCAGTTTCAGCCAATGTGGGCGGGTGACTTTCTTTAGGGGAACTTTACCAAAAACCAAAGATGATATATTTTATACAACATCTCACATATTTCCTCAAAGTATAAACACTTTTGCTCATCTGTGTTTGGTTTAAGAGTTAGTTTTGAGTGCAAGATTGTGCACCAGATGATGTCATCCAGAGGACACCAGTTCCTTGTTGTTTTAATTAAAGCTAGATGAAAAGTTGTAGATGGATAGTAAGCGTGGCCCAACCCTCAGTGAGCTGTGCTGATGGAAAAAGTTAGCTTCCAGGAGTAAATTCCAAATGCCCCATAGTTACTTGCTGGATATGGTTCTGATGTGTACATTGAACAAATCAAAATGGGAATTTCTTGTAGTCTTGCAATGTACATGGCATGGTAACCTTTCCAGAAGTGGGGCAAAAGTGGGATTGTGTGTGGAGGCGTTGTTTCCTAACAGAGTATAGCCTGAAAAGTGAGTTTTGAAAACCAGAAATCTCAGCAGCTGGTGAAGTAATTGTAGAGTCATTGGTATTGATCAACAACCCTATCAAACCCCGCAGATTTATTATGGTCATTTTATGCTATTGGAGAGTAAAATTCATACTTGTTGCACTTTTAATTTTTCGGCTAACTTTGGCTTTACCCGTGCAAAAAGGTGCAGTTCATGCTTTGTTTACGGTGTATTTTTGTCCACCCCTCCTGCAGACTCTGTGCGAAGGACCCCTACCAGCTGTACCAACGGCTGGAGCAGCAGGCCCGTGAATATGTCTTGGAAATGAAGGTGCGGCTGCTGAAGCACCTGTCTGCTGGCTCCAAGGCTACAGGGCCAGCAGGGACCATGGCTGCAGCCCAGGGCCCGCCTCAGGCTCACCAGTTCATCTCTCTGCTGCTGGAGGAGTACAGCGCCCTCTGCCAAGCTGCACGCACCATCAGCAGCTTCCTACTCACCCTGGTTAGTTGGCCCTTCTTGTACACAGAGATGCTGTTGTAACTGTCCTGCAGGTGGCATCAAAGTCACATTTTCACAAGGCAATGTTTTGTTTTTTTCCCTCATTTTGCAATGGAAAGTGTAACGTGGTCACACTCAGTCTGAGGTTCTGACATATCCACCGCATACACAGCTATCTTACAGAATCTGCTGCCTCTGCTTCAGCTATAATCCAAAACCTTTTGTTTTCCTCAGGAGAATGAGCACCTCCAGAAATTCCAGGTGACATGGGAGCTGCACAACAAGCACCTTTTTGAGAATCTGGTGTTCTCTGAACCCATCTTGCACAGCAGTTTACCTGCACTGGTTGCACAGCTGAAGTAAGACATTGTTTTACAACTGTTGTTTAAAGGAAAATACTGCATTATGAGTTGTTCACTCATCTTTTATAATTTCTCTGCTATTTTAGACCCAAACTAGACTGTTGTGCCATGTGTACAGTATGTCATGTTGTGTAATTCAGTTGCATTACTTGCTCAAACCCACTGCTGAATAAGGTTAAAGGGACTCTGTCCTAAATCATAACCTTTAAGACATAAAATAGGGAAAATATAGGTGGAAATACCCAAAGTACCCATTTTCCTTTATTCACTTCATTTGCAAGTCTTACCTCATATGTATTTGACATTATCATCACCTCTGTGAGTGAATGTTTGCTAACAAATGAGTGGCTTTCTTCCCTGGACCAGCCAGCACTTAGTAGGTCAATGATTGATCTCTTGTGCATCCTTTTTGTTCAGACATGGCACGGCCTCCCATGATTCATACAGTGAGGATATGTACAGGACCTTGTTAGAAAGCTACCAGCAGCTGCAGCAGGAAATGGCTGCAGTGGCTGCTGAGTGGCAGGAGTGTGAGAAGAGGATTGATGACTATGTGGATGAACAGGTATACAAGACTCCCCTTCTGACAATATATAAAATTTAACGCAAACTGCACACATCTGATACAGAAAATAAAATTATTTTTACATGAAGATGGCATTTGGTTGAGAAATAATTGTTGATTTATGCATGTGACTCTTTTGCAGCTGCTTTTTAAGGTGGAGGGTCAGAGTCTCACCAACCAAAGAACAGAACCACACAAGTCTTTGATTAGTAAAAATGTAAGAGATTTTAAAAATGTATCTTTCAGAACAATCATATCTTTTTTGTGTCTTAGATTTATGGAAGTGTATGTTCTTTTCATATCTGCCCATTTCCAGACTTTGAAGACTAAGCAGCGAATGCTGAAGGAGGATTGGGAGTTCTTTAAGCAGAGAAGATTTATAGAAGAACAGGTATAATACAAGGATATGAAGTCATCATGGTAGATTTTTATGAAGAATACAAAGTATTTAATTTAGAATTTCTCTGCTTCTGAGCAATTTGTTTTATTTCTCTGTTGTTTTTTGTAGATACCCAACAGTAAGAAGTCCATCACTGGAGATAACAACTTCACAGACACTATGAGAATGCTCTCCTCTCGTCTGAGTATTCCAGACTGTCCAAACTGCAATTATCGAAGAAGGTGAGTTTTCAGGTTTCGCCGTTATGTCAAAATCTGGCCTGGGGTCAATTCACTTTCAATGCAATCTATTCAGAAGGTAAGTTGTAACTGACATTTATTGGTTAATGACAGAGAATTTATTCTCAATTTGAGTTGAAGGGAATTGAGCCCAACCCCAATCTAAACAGTGTGTGCCCCAGCCTCGCCCAATTAGTGAGATAAAGGGTGTGAAGAATCGGAATCAAGTGTTTGTGTTCTACATATATGGTTTCAACTCCTGAATCACTGCCAATGACTTAGCCCCTTTCCTCCCCAACAGGTGCACATGTGATGACTGTAGTCTCTCCCACATCCTGACATGTGGCATCATGGACTCTCCCATTGCTGAGGACCTCCACATCAAGCTGCCCCTGCAAGGGGAACCTCCCCGGGACTACCTGGCAGAGGTGCACCCTCCCAGCCTCTCCTCTGGCAGCTCAGCGTCCGGCTCCAACTCCAGTTCCCCCATCACCATTCAGCAGCATCCACGGCTCATTCTGCCTGAAGGGGATGCCAACACCTTGTAAGTCAACCAGCCATTGTCCTGTCCAATGGGCATAAACGTTTTAAAACATAAATGTTTTTAGGCACGGTTTAGAATAACGACCTGGTTTTAGCACTCTATGTTTACATTCCCTAAAGCTAAATGATAAACATAAGCTTTACAATGAAATGAAACATCATTGTCATCATTGACATCATTTGTCAGTATCATTTCATCTGAAATACACAACTGTAGAGGACACCTAGAAACATATGTGTCCTCTTTCACCTTCCCTTGACCTCACCACTCCTTTCTGTCTCAATACAGTATTAGCGATGACGACGAAGTGCCTCCACTGTCGACCAAGTTTGGAGACATCTACCCTATGAGTGGTTATGAGGACAATGGTGTTGTGACGGCTACTGTGAACGGCCTCCACAATGAGCTCAACGGGGGAGGGGAGAATGTGGCGTTAAAGGAAGGGGTGAGTTGTACACGGTAGCGTGTTACCTCCAGGAATGCCCCAGTGTGATGATGAATTTCCCTGCCAAGTTCCTGGATGATCACGTTGTAGTTCATGATCACCGAGTTATTTAAGGAAATGGATCATGAATAAGCCTGCTTGTGCTCAAATATGGTCTTTCTCTCTCTCTCTGCCATTCCTTACCCGTTCCTTAATCCAGTCTCTTTTGTCCTATTTACACTTTTTTGCCTCCAGTCTCCTCATGGCATTAGCAGCAGCAGTAGTTCATCAGAGGGTGATGAGGAGGAGGCTGATGGAGAGAGTGGCGGGGAGCCTCCAGGGCAGCAGGGAGAGCTTCCCTCAGGAAAGAGCAACAGTCCTCCACCGTCTTACAACCACCAACAGGTATTACCACACTTTTAATGCTCTTTGACTGCCACAATTGCGTGGAGATGAACTGGATGAAACTGTCCCATATACACAGTCATTACTGTTTATTCCATAACATATACCGATACCTCTGTATGGTTAAATGAGAGAATGACAACCATCACAGTATTTCCTTGAAGATTCTTTTCATAGCTCTTGAGACAATAGACATTTTTTTTGGTTTAAGTCTAGTTTCAAACATGTCACGATGCCATTTCCTTTTCCACATACACTAAATTATAGGTTGGGTTTTTTTTGCAGTTGGGCAATTTTCCCACATTGAGGAGTAGGCACTCCAGAATGAAAGTAGACTACACTGTTTTGTAGGGATGGGACAATATATTGAAATTCAATATATCGCAATACAAAAATGTGACAATATGTATCGTGGGGCAGAAAAATGAATCGCAATATTAGCTACATTTTATTCTGCTGTAGTAATCACAAGTCACATGGCTTGCCCGTCACAAATTCACAAGCTCTCCATCGAAATGTTATTATTTTCACTTTGTAATGACATTTACAAATTGTTTACATTCTAGCAAGCCCAGGGCATTGCTAGAAAGATTTGTAGCTCGGAAATAAACATAATTCTGCACATGATACTTTGTTGTCATTGAACTTTTATTTATTACATCATATCGCGGTTGTATCGAATCGTGAACCCCATATCGCGTATCGTGAGAAAAGCATATCATCCCATCCCTACTGTTTTGCGTCTGTGTTGCCACCCCAGGTAGAACAGGTCCAGCATGCCTGCGAGTGCCATGTGTGCAACCAGGACCCCAGCTCCCCCACCCTGGGCCCTGCTACATGCCTGCCCCCTAGTCGGCTCCACACTACGCCTCCCCCTGCTGTTGGACACCAGTTCTTCACAGACAGCAAGACCCCGCCTGCCCACCCTGCCCTCCACCTCTACCCCCACATCCACGGCCACCTGCCCCTGCACAACTTGTCTCACCTCCCCCGGCCCTTACTGCACCCCACACTCTACCCTCCTAGTCCTCCTCTCGCACACAACAAGGTGAGCATCCTCCTCGACCCAACACACCCATAAAGCTAGACTTAAGTTAGCATTTGCCCTGGTACTGGGTTGTACAGTGTTTTTTCCCCTTACATGGTAAAAAAATTGGTTTCTTTGATAGTTTCTACCAGGGAAAAAAAATATTTTCCTTTTGTTTGGGGATTTTTTAGGTTCCAGGAAGAATTATTGAGCTTAGTTTTATTTTCATTTTTCACTTGTGTAATATAAAATCTCTGCCACAAGGGGTCATACTGTATCCAATCTAGGGGGCCTCTTGCACCCCAAATCTGTATGATATGTAGGCTCAAATCAGTTAATTTCATATTCCCAAACTAATAACATGATTTATTTTTTTAACATAACTCTCATAAAGATAAACTTAAATTAGCAGTTGCCCTGATACTGGGTTGTACAGTGTTTTTTCCTCTGACTAGATGGTATCTTTGATAGTTTCTACCAGGGAAAAATTATTGGTACATTTCCTTCCTCATTGGGGATTTTGTTTAGGTTCCAGGAAGAATTATTGAGCTTAGTTTCATTCTAATTTTTTGCTTGTCCGATTTTGAATTTTTTGCCACAAGGGGTCACACTGTATCCAATCTAGGGGGGGCTCTTGCAGCCTAAAGCTGTTTAATATGCAGCCTCCAATTAGTTAATTTCATATTCTCAAACTAATAACATGATTTCTTTTTTTAACGTAACTTGCCCTGCTCCTCCTGTCCTCAGCCTCTCCCCCCGACCCCGACATCAAACCACTCGGTGGCGAAGCAGCCGGCCTTCAGCCCATCGTTACCAGAGCACGTCTACCAGAACTGCTTTGGCGGAGCAGGTGGAGCTGGTGACTGGAACAGCTCACTGCAGTGCCTCTCGCTCAAGTTTGAGAACTTGTGGGATGCTGCTGTGATGAAAAGCTGGAACCCATCTGTGCTCCTGCCAGAGTCCCTGCCAGGTGAGAGCTAGGACCAGTTAATCTCTTTGAAGATTATCTCGGCCAGAAATGGCCACAAATTAAGCTAAAATCATCACAGCAAGTCAAAGACTGTTAAGTTTAAGTGTTAAGTTTTTGTTAAGGCTAGTATCTTGCTGATCAGCTTGTCACATCATTTGTTTTTCAACAGGTGACATGCTTGGACCACCCCTCCCTGATGTCCCCCTCCCCCCAACCACATCCATCGGCCCCCACGGGGAACACCCTTCATTGCCTACCCCTCTCCCCCCTTCGTCCTCCTCCTCGTCTTCATCTTCGTCATCGTCGTCGTCATCGTCCTCCTCCTCTTCAGAAGCCAAAGAGCAGAAGAAGAGTGGCGCCAAGAAGAAGTGTCTCTACAATTTCCAGGATGCCTTCATGGAGGCCAACCGAGTGGTGATGGCCACCTCAGCCTCCACAGCTTCTGTGTCCTGCACTGCCACCACTGTCCAGTCAAGTAATAACCCACCCATCCACCTAGCATCTAAAAGACCCAACTCTTTAGGTAATATAGGAGGTAGGAGGAGTTGCTAGGTTGGTACTGCTGGGGCTTTTTTTCATGATTGCCGTTCTAGGCCAGAGAGAAAGTGTATCATGATTACAGTTAATATTGTGGTGTGATGGTCAATGAAATAACAATGAAGGAAAATGTTATTGCTATTTAATTGTTGCAAGTCAGTTGAAATTTTGAATACTCACCCTTAATGATAATTTTGTGGTGGGACGAGGGCATGTTGGTGCTTGCTGTTCATCAACGGCTTCTCCTGAGCTTCAGCAGGGTTTTCATTAGACTTCTGTGTTCATAGTTTTAGGTAATGGTTAAGTTTAAACTCCCTGGACCTTTCAGTCAACATATACAACACAAACGTGATAAACATGAAAATTTGGTGTTGCTGATGATATACTCCAACAACAGAAAATGTTGCTTCCTGATGACTTTCAGTGGGTAGGATATTGGAAGCATATGTGATGTTTTTCTGTTATTGTTGTGCTGTAGACTTGAATGAAGCCACTGCATATCTTATTTCATCACTTATCTTTGAGTTCTCATCCATTATATCTTTTTTCTCCTCTAGATGATGTATTTCACAATCTAGGTACAGAGGACCATAGGCAATCCACCCAAGTCGCCCCTAGAAATAGCTCCACAGGACTGGCCTCCCTTCCTCCGCTCTCGGGCCCTGCCTTGCCCCCAGCACCCACCACACACCTCCCCACAATGGGATCGCAGCCCTTCCCAAAGATGGCCACACCAGCCCCAGGCTTCGTGGAGGCCCACCAGGGTCTGTGCCTGCCCCCCGCCGAGCCTCCAGCCTCCTCAGCAGAGGGTCCTGTCAGTGCCCCGCCCAGCGTCTGCAGGTCAGTCCCATACCACATCCAATACAGACCTACCATACATCAGACCTATCAGTCTGATGTATGGTAGGTCTGTATTGGTGGATAACAAAGCACCCTGCATTTTTAAATCAAAAAATGATATGAGTGTACCAAGTTGATACAAATCTCAATAGAGAATCAACGATTCAATGCAAGATACATTTTAAGCAGCCAACAATTCAATATGATTTGATTCTTTGAGGGAGGGGCAGGGGGAACGCATGATGCAAACTTTCACTAGGCTGACAACACTCGCAGAGAGAAGCACATGGACTCAGAGAGAGAGAAACGCACACAGAGTGAATTACATTATTAGGTGCTAAAATAAAAAAAGATATGCCTGTCATATTGGACTTTTCCAGTAGAGAGAAGCCAGCTTCGATTTAGCTATGATTCTCTCCCAAATTTTGCCTGATACAAGCAGTTTGAATCGATGCATCCCTATCTTAGACACTAAGCCTGGTGCATCGACTCAAATCAGTGAATCACTGGACCCATCAATATGAGGCTGGTTTTGATAGGAGTTCATTTTATGTTTCAACCTTTTCAGTGATCCTGACTGTGAAGGCCATCGCTGTGAGGGGAATGGGGCATATGAGCACCAGGCCTACGATGGTGAGGAGAGCCAGGATGAGGACAGCTGCTCTGAGCACAGCTCTTCCACCTCCACCTCCACCAACCAGAAGGAAGGAAAGTACTGTGATTGCTGCTACTGCGAGTTCTTTGGCCATGGCGGGGTAAGACACACACGTATCACACATGGAAATTTACTTGTTTACTCACCACAGGTGAGTTGATTTGATCGGGTTGACTTGATCCAAACCCTATGTAGGTTGATTTTGTCTATTCCAAAGTGAATGCAGTCTTAACAGACAAGTTCAGTTCTAAGAGTTTTTTGAGCTTGCATTTGCTGTTTTCAGAGACTTTTTTTGTTGTGAAATTTCTCATTTGAATTTCATTTCTGCCTTAAATTATTTTTAGTTTCAAATTAAAATGTATTGTATTGAGTTTGACTAAATTTACATTGTGAATTGATCCCACCCACACTTGATAATCCAAAAAACAAAAACTGGGCTCATGGCACATGGGCTACTGACAACGTACTTACAACATTCAAAATTCCTTCAGAAAATAACATTATTGCTTGTATCCTCTGTTTAATCCCAGCCCCCAGCTGCTCCTACCAGTCGTAACTATGCAGAGATGCGGGAGAAGCTGCGCCTGCGTCTGACCAAACGGAAGGAGGAGCAGCCCAAGCGCGAGGAGCAGCAGCCAGTGCTGGAACGAGATGGAGGGGTGGAGGACCACAGGCGGGTAGAGGATCTGCTCCAGTTCATCAACAGTGCAGATAATAAGCCGGCCTCCAGCTCTAAGGCAGCCAAACGGGCCAGGCATAAACAAAAGAAGGTAACTGTCCTTCCTGAACAGTTCAGAGGTCTTTTAAAATGAATCATTCAGTTAGTATTTAAATCACAACAACGCTGAAACTCTGTTTGTGTTTCAGATGGAGGAGAAGGCGCGCCTGGAGGCAGAGGCCCGTGAGAGGGAGGAGCAGCAGTTGTTGGAGGAGCAGCTGCGGCGGCAGCGGCAGGAGGAGGAAGAGGCAGAACTCCAAAGGGAACTCCTCCGGCTGCAGGAGCTGCAGCACCTCCGCGCTGCCAAGAAGAAAAAGAAAGAGAGAGCTAAGGAAAACACCGCTCCCCCTCAAAACAACCCCCAGCCCCTCAAACAGACGGCTCAGAACGTTCTAGAAAACCTTCAGAATGGCAAGTCGCAGCTCCTCCAAACCCTCATCCGCCTCCCTGACCACAAGGAGCCCAGACTTGACCCCATACCCCGGCCCAACACACAACACAGCCCAAAAAGCACCAGCGAGAAGGCGTTTGCTACTGAGACTACCACCCCCAACTCTCCAGCCACCCTCCACAATGGCACTTCTACATCTCAGCCTGAGGTCAACAGTAAAGTTAAGGCCAAACAGTCTACCAAGACGGCCGCTTGCGAGGCTGTTGTAAAGAAAGCCCCAGAGATGCCCAAGAACTCAGATGTGCCAATAAAGCTAGCTAATGGCACCACCACCACCACTACACCAGACACCAAAGCAACGCGAATCAGGGCTGCCGAGGCCCTGGCCCCTCTCCCAACCACTGAACCCAGGAAGGAGGAAAGGAGTAATAACAATGGTGCCAGTGGAAAGAGGCAGCAGCAGCCCCAGATCCAGATAAAGGAAGAGAGGAGAAGTCCACCTGTGTCAAATCCCTCCCCGTCTCCCCCCCCAGCCTCCCAACCTGAGCAGACCCAGCAGAATGGCAAACCTCCCACTGCAGAGTCCCCACAGCCCAAGGGCAAGACCAAGAAGAACAAGAAGAAGAAAGGGGACAAGATGAACAACTCAATAGGTTGGTGTTATTATGATCCACAAAGATTTGGTGATGTTTCCACTGCAAAAACCAGTAACTTTATATCCAATATGGGTTCCCCTGGAAACAAAAGGACAGTCCAGGCACTCCAAATATAAAAATATAACCATGAGGAAGAAAATGCTTAAAAAGCCTTTATTGTAGTGGCTAAATCATTTAAAAACCTATGTAGAAAAAGCCTTCCACACATGGACAAGACAGACGGTATATGACAAAAGCAGTGTTACAGTTAAGTTAATGAACTCACTAAGTTTATAAGTTCTGTTTGTGCTAGCATCAACAAAACATTTAGTTTGCATAACATCACAGTGAGGGCAATGCATACATTTGAAAGTGCCAACCGGTTTGGTCAACCAAGTACCTTTTTTATCTGCTGGAAGATATGAATGCATGAGCCTGTCCCTAAGAGTGGGGGCGCGTCTAAAAGAAATAATAGGGGGTTCAGGGAAAACTTTACTCAAAAGAGTGTCACTCTCAACGATGGCCCAGTTGTTTTTAACGATCCGTTTGATTTGTTCAGCATGTGTACTATATGTGGTGACAAAAAATGGACGAGACTGACGTGCAGGCTTGCGTCTGATGTTTTTTTGAAGAAGAGTATCCCGCTCAAGTGACTGTGCTCTGTCAAAAGCCTGCTTAATCACCCTGGGTTTGTAAGCTCTCTCTGAAAACCTATTGGACATGGCCTCAGCCTGTTCAACAAAATCAGTCTCACAATTACAAATACGCAGTAGGCGTTGGAATTGGCAATATGGGTTCCCCTGGACTTGACATTTTGTCATCATCTCATAGTCTCCTGCTAGCCCCCTTGAGTATGGTATGATCATCATTTGACAAGCATACTTTAAAAGATGGATGAGCATACTTTGACAGACATTTCATAGCTTATAAGGGTTGGTTTATTGTTCATACAAAGGATACCAAGATGGTAATAGAACATTTGAAGTGTTTAATTAGATCCATTTAACATTTGGAAAAAATATATCTACTCGAACAAAGGAATCATCTTCAGACTTTGCTTATAAAGTAGTTCTGTTTGGCGTACTTTGGTGGTCCAAGAGGGAAATCTGTAGAGCATGGATAGTTAGTTATGGGTACCAAGTCTTGTGCCAATTGTGCTTTCGATGTGAGCGATATGGCCTTTAGAATGTGTCACTATAGCGCCCCCTTTGGGCCAAAGGGGGCAAAAACTTGGGACATATGTTTGAAATGTATTTATAGACAAGATAAGCCAGGTTTCATACACATGCATCTTAATCTACAAGCTATAGTATTATATAATTATTATGTCATACATCGTGCCTACTTTAATCTATCACAACCAAACTTCATATTTTGGCTAATATATAGTCCTAGTTTTTACCAATTCAGTCCTCAAGTACTGCCTGTCCTGTAGGTTTTTGTTCCATTTTTTTCACTGTTGCACACCTGACCCAGTTAAGGGCTTCACACTTTCATGCCAGCCCTGTTCAGGTAGATCTATTTCTACTGCTCAACCAATTGGCATGAAGCCCTTGAGTGGATCAGGTGTGCAAGAGTAGAGCTGGAACAAAAACTTGCAGGACAGGGGGTACTTGAGGACTGCATTTGGAAACACTGTCATGTATTTTTGTTATTTGTAGCACCCCCTATGGGATGATGTTGGAATGTCGAATCAGACATGCTTGATGATCTCAGCTGAACATACAGTATATACCAAGTTTTGTGTCAGTCAGAAAAATGGTCAGTTTTGAGAGAGGGCCTCACCCTCTCTCAAAGTTTATAGCTGCGATGTTTGTCAGATTGTGCTGTTTTATAGACCATTTGTGTCTGTAGGTCCACTAATGATATGCTGCAAGTTTGGTGTGGATAGGTAAAAAGAAAAAGCCTTAAGGAGAAAACCGTTTCCCAAGTAAAAATGCTGGAAAATCCATTAGACTTAGGTGATCCTGTTGGCAAAAAAACTTGTAGAGCTATCAGCTAAATGTGTGTACCAGGTTTTGTGACAATCACACAGTGTGATCTTATGGTTATGGCCTTTTAAAGCATAAAATATTTTACCTTTTAATTATAGAGCCACCATCTGGTGGATTGGAGTCATATTTGTTGTGTAGCAAGTCACCACCATTATCTGTTATTTTGCTAAATTTCACATCTGTGTCATATACCATCTCACGGGAAATTACAAAAACATAGGAAAAGAAGGAAAATAACTGTAATAAACCTGTACAATACAGTAATAAACAATAAATATAAAATATTGGAAATAGGAGCCACCTTCATGGATGTACGTTATTTCATTTTAGATGATGTGTTCCTGCCCAAAGACATCGATCTGGATAGTACTGAAATGGACGAGACTGAGAGGGAAGTGGAATATTTCAAAAGGTATGTGTATTGTGGTAACACACACTTTGCATAAAGACCTGATAGGACATCTTAGAAATCTTTCTCTTGACATCAGCCTTTTACTTTTAAGACTGAAGTGGTGCAGCAGCTGTTCACACGGTTAATCTGTCTCTGTCTCTCCAGGTTCTGCTTGGATTCTGCCCGGCAGACCCGTCAACGGCTTTCCATCAACTGGTCAAACTTTAGTTTGAAGAAAGCTACGTTTGCCGCACATTGAGGGTGTTAGTGAGTGACTGTGTCAGGACGCAATCAGTACCCTAACAGCCGAACCCACCCACATGTCCCCCTATCCCTCCTCCACCACCCAACTGTTGTCCTCCCATACCCTCTCTCCCGCTGTGCCCAAATCACACCCATGCTGCCTTGCTTTGTTGTCGCTGTGTGGTTCCACCACAAACCCATCTGGACTGATCCTCTTGCAGAACTAAGACAAAAATGAAATGAAATGACACACACAAAAAAAAACACAAAATGCTACTTTCTATCTGATTAATTTTCCTTGCGTGCTTGTGTGCTTTTAGTCTGAGTTGGGCATTTCTCTTGACTGAAAAAGCCATGGTCTGAAATTATTTTCTTATATTGGCTTACCTGTAGTCAAAAGATGCTTACTATGTTTGGATGGTTTCCTTCCAAAAAAGACACAATGGAAACAACAAAAAATGAGAAATGTGATGAATTAAAAGCTGTAATTGAGTTATTGTGGCTTACTATCCCATTGTTTCCAGTTGTTCCTAGCACGGCATCTCATCAACATAATTGACAAGGGAATGGGCTTGGTCAGCTGGTCTCCACTCCCTGCTCCCCCACCAACTTATTTCACAGAGAGGAGGAAGGCATAATACTTGACAATGTTCTTTTTTGGTTTTTCAGTTCTGTTTAACAAACTGTTGAGTAAAAGTGTACCAGTTACAGTTTTTGTTTTCTTTCTTTTTGACCTGTAGCCAGCTTGTATCAGAATACTTTCAGAATGAAATTGAAAAAGAACAATACTCACACTATCAATCTGTTATAGAGTGTATATTGTATTAACACTGAAGCCAAACTGGCTACTTTTTAACATATTGTTAAGTAATATTAAATCTTGTCTTTCTTTTTTGAAAGATGGAATACAGTAGTATGGCAGGATATGTGTCTTGTGTCAAACCTTATTTCCTACATGCAGTAGAAATTGTCAATAAAGGACATGGACAATTAAAACAACACACACAGACACACACACATCCAGATAGTAGACACTTAAATACAGGGTAAGTGAAGTGAGAAGCTCATCATCCCTTCCATCTTTGGTAATTGACTCAGTTGGCCTCAGTTGTTCAACATGATCATGCCCATGAGACTTGTAGCTTGTGCTATGGAGGGAATGTTATCACATTAACATTACTGTTGCGCCTCTATGCCGGTCTGCGGCCCCACAAGGTTGCAGAGTGAGTCACACCCTCAAATACACGTTCCTTCTGGGAACTCCACCAATTGACAGTCATAATCGATCTGTAAGGCCACTGTAACTGAGTCATGTGGATCGTAAAGGGTTCGGTTTCATTTGCGAAGAACGTAAAGAAAAGGTAGCTGCCATTGGTCCACTTTGAGACATTTACATGTAGCTCTGTTTAATGTATACGCATGAAACTTGAGGGAAAATTGCTTTGAGACAATTATGAAATCAAGTGCATTCCCTCAGGGTAAAATGCGCATGAAATGAGGTCAGGTTATGACTTATCTAGATGTAGATGAGTTACTACATACGCTTCGCTCTGCTCTGTAACTACTGTCAGGACAAAGTGTAGATCAGCTGTGTTAAAAGCTCTTGTTAGTGTTCTTATATTTCTCCACCAGAGCAAAACTTTATTTTAACTTAAGAAGAAACTTACTAGAGGCATATGGAGATATTTTTGGGAACTTTTTGAGGTCTATCTATGATCTTTGAACTTCCTTTTCTGCTATATATATTGCCAAATAGTGCCTCACTTACTGCTTACCTCCAATGTTTTCAAAATACAGTGGGTAAAGGTAAAGAAAACCCTATTCTTGACCCTCAATGTGCCATATATACCCTTAATCCATTGTAGTATCTAAAACCTCTGTACACATTTTCAAACACATGAGGGTAAAGAGCTGCCTTACACTTCCTGTAGCACACAGAACATTCACATAAGTTCATACTTTCATTTTTACTACGAAGAAAGACTTGCAACAAGAAACATATAACAGTGTTATAAGTGACTGATGCTTTTAAAACTTTAAAGCTCAATCGTGTTCATGAAAAATGTTACGCTCTTCGTAGATAATACAGAATTATACTGTGCCTAATTCTTAATGTGGCATGATTCTTGACACAAAAGCATTATTTATAGTGTAGCCTTATGATGGATTTATCTTTTTTTTTTTTTAATTTAAAGTACAGTACAGTATGTTACTATCTTCAGCTGACAGTCAAATGGGTTATGTGCCAGAGGAAGTGAGTCGCAATAATGTTCTCCACCACTTCCTCTTACTTTTCCAAGAGCGACAGTTTCTTAAAACCAAGGGATTTCACTATGAAAAATTACCACTCTTACAAATTTGGTGAATGAGAGAAATGTGGGAAATGTACACCAACACAGAAGACAAAAGGTTTTGGTTTGTGAGAGCCACCACAGCAGATATGAGTCACGGTTTATTTCAGGTATGAATGACTGTCTGGCTGTTTGTATAGTGCGCTCACTCTCAGTCACCAGTGATGTAAGATTGGAGCTACCACATTTAGTCAAATGCCGTATAGAGCTCGGCAAGCGTAGACAAAAGAGTCTACACTTCTGAGAGGCAAATTCGGGTTATGATTACAAGAAAATGGCACAGATTTGTGTGTTTTTGATCTCTTTGAAGAGAGATTATAATTACTACACCATTTTCCATTGCAGAGACACCTTGCAACGCACTAAGTACAACCTGTTCCCCGATTTGATGATAGCTGGCTTTAATAAAAGACTACACCTATTAAAAGAACTCTCCATTTTGCCAGCACAAGATATTTCCTGGATTTGACCTTTGTTGTGAAACTTGTCTTGGCTGATAAAGGAAAACACAATGGTGCCATGGAATCTGCACACGGCAAGGTCTGACAATGACAGGGGGGAGCGCCAATGGGATTATTAGAAGGGATCAGAGCTGCCTGTAGCTTGTAATCAGAAGGCTGATCTTTTCATTGTCAACCGCCTGGAGCACTTCAGGATCACATACACTTCCATAAAGGGAAACCCCCCCCCCCCCGTGCTTCCTGGCTACAGTCAGCCACAATGGTGTTTTTTTGACGGCCGATGCCAATGACTTCCTTATAAAAAAAGACTAACAAAAGCAGTCAGCATTAATGCCGACCGCCTCACCCCACGTACATCACCTTAAAATGATCTGCTCTTGGTAGTCTGCAGCACTCCACTTTCAAATAAACCAGAGAGCGTCTGCGTTTTTTTGGGAATTCCCTTGTGATGACGGGAAATTCCCATTCTTTTTGGATACACATGAGATTAAAGGCCAAATCTATCCATTCTGTATCTGTCTGGATAAGTGTCAGGCTGAAGTTTTTCCCAATCTGTTCGGTGTATGACAGCCACCTCCTGATGCTTTGAAACCTGTTTGCAACAGGAACTGGTCTACCACTATCACCTGACTTTTCTTATTAATTCATGTCTTTGTTTCTGAGAAAAGTTCCCTGACACCCGGGTGGGGATGTGTGTGACCTATTTTTTCCACTCTGTGATGGGTGGGTAGTGCCTTTGTGTGTGTGTGGATGTGCTTTCACAAATAGACCCTGTCTTTGTAGAAGTGTAGGTGTTGTGCTGGTGGGGGAGAATCCCCGGCAGCCAGCCCATGGCTTTATGGGGCTTTATGTGCATTTTTATCAGTGAATGAACACGCATCGGTGGCTGTCCAATAGAAAAGCTACTGCAGTTGCCCTTTAGAGACAAAATCGGAACAGGTCATTCAGTGTGCTTTTTGAGTACGCACATGAATTGGAGCCGCACTGATGTGTATGCAAATGAATAAGTGTGTTGGGAACTAATTCAACCACAAATATCTTCCCCAGTCTGCCGATGAGTAAGCTAGCATGTGATGCCCTCTGTCATTTAGAGACTCTGTGACTTGGGTGATATACCAACTTTGAAACCTTTCTGTCTGTTTTCCTTACCAGTCCCTTGACACAATCTTGACACAATCAGGGTTTCAACACTCGTGTTAATCCTCAACTAAAGGCAACCAGAATTTGTTCCATGGACAAAGGCACGATCTTTCTGAATTCTTAAAAAAACAGCAGTACTGGTACTGGTAAACAGATCAGAAAATACTTTTTACTCAATCACATTTTTTCTTCAAAGAATATTTGATTTTGAGATTTGTGATAAGGATGGGGTTGACAGAAAAATGTCAAATGAGATCCAGAATGGACTTTCTACTTTCTATTTAGCAACTGAAAATATATGTGGTCTATGTAAATGTGCAATTATCTGATCAAGAAACAAATGTAATATAAAAGGCGTGTTCACACACACACCCACACACACACACACACACACACAAAAGGAGTTGTTTGGCGTTTCATCTGCGTCTTCTCTGTGTACTGTAACTGCCTACTTCCTTTTTAACAGGGGATGTCCAGCTTCCTGTGCTTAAACCAACCTCATGACAACTGATTCACGGCCTGCTGCGCTGTTTATGTCAAAGTGATACTTCTAAGACTGACTAAACTTTTTAGTCACTAGCTGATCCTAAAGCAGTTGTTAGGGTTTGGATGTAACCTGAGCCGCAGTCTCAGTGGTCTCTTCAGAACCCTTGTAGTATTCGCTTCAGCCGCACAACAGCTGGGAATCTGGCTGTCACAGTACAGCGTGCCCATTCAGGCTATGCTGGGAAGGGGTTTTCCACTGTGCACACATACACACGTGACACCGATGGACGCACACACACACACGTACACACACACACACATGCACACAGACAGATTAAGTAGGGCCAACATTTCAGTGGTTTGTCTATGATCTACGGGTAGAGCTTGAGGCCCATGCTACAGACAATTTCAAGAAACAACATACGCCACACGATAATGAAACATATTTAACACTATAAATCAACATATAGTAGAGTGTGGATAAACAATAATCTTTTATTATAAAAATATTCTATGCCAGCTCAAGAAAATAACAGGAATAAATCGTGGATCAGCACCAAATTTCAAAAAAGCAATTTGTCAGTTCAGATGCAATCATATACACTGTTTCAAATAGTGGATCTAAAATAAGTTTATTCTTTTCAGATGCTGTGTTGACCCCAAAAGCTCACCCTTACCATTATCACCCTTATCATTATATGGCAATGGTGAAAAAAGGCAAACAAAGTTTTTTTTACATTGCACTGTAAGGTCATTTCTAAAAGGTTTTTATGCAAAGAGAATAAATATTAATATAATACTGATATATATTTTAATTCTATTATTAAGAATATATAATTTACAGACAAGAAATATTTAAAGCTCAATCAAAAATAAACTAATAGCACCACATTATCAACCAGATGTATAGATCCAGATAAGAAGCTTATGCATCACAAATCTCTAAATCGTAATCCTACGATTAGTTTTGGCTAAATGTCAAGAAAGTGCAACAGGTTTGTAATTTGAAAAGTTGAGGTATATGACATTCATGTATTGCATTGACATCCACCAGCCCAACACAAGTACAAAAGTACAACCCCCTGCCGAAAAACACACCCAACACCTGACAGTGGATTCAAAAGAAACAATACTCGGCTTGATAAAACCATTTCTCTTGCGACAGGGAAACTCTGGGATGTACAATTCTGTTTCCTGATCTACAACACGTATGAAATCGACTCATTTCAACTGTAGTCCAAGTCTTTTCAAATTGAAAACGCCACTCAAGCTATTCTCTGACATGTAGTGCTGTTCTTCAGTGTTCGGTTATTGTCAGCGAGAGAGAACTGTCTTTACGCCAAGCGGGTTCATAATTTGGCGCACTCTTCACAATGGTTCAGGTACTCGACCGCGTCCCTGTCGTCGAACGTGGTGAGGCACCTCGGGCACTGTAACTCTGACAGGCCCTGGCATTCGCTCCAGGCCGGGTTCGGCGTCGCTGCCGCCGGTTGTTTTGGCGGCTCGGCGCTGCTCCTTAGCAAATGTTCCGCGGAGTCCTTGTGCCGCCTTGAGGTGATTCTGTGTCCGATGTGTACGCGACACAAGGGCGCCGCGTCTCTGGCCTCTCTGCTCGCTCCCTGGCAAAGACAACGATGTGAATTTTACGCCATGTTTTTTATTTAACATGTAAGTCACACTAGACAGGAGGTGGGATAACCAATGAAAGAATGTGTCTAGATGTGGAAAAGTGAAGGGCTGCCTGTCTCACCTGTTTGTGCAGCTGCTGTTGCAACTGAAAAATCTCCTCCTTCAGGTCTTGGATCCTGCCCTGCGCTCGCTCTCTGTCGGCACGCTCCGACTTAAAGTCCTCTGTGTAGATGAGGACCTGAGGCAGGAACACATGGAGAGCCACGGTGGTTATTTTTTTATTTGAATTAGTCTCTTTTATTTAACTCTTTATTTCTTCTAAATTCAGTTTTTCATATTTGTTTAAAGTCTACCATACAGAGTTAATAGTCACACTGGCTGTACACATTGGGCGACTATATCCTATGCCAATTAAGCTGTATAAAATCAAATTAAACATATGCAACTGTGATCTTAGATTCAACGGCGAGAGTCACTGGGACGGCGATGTAGCACTGACCTGCTGCTCCAGTGTCTGAATGCGCTCTTGGTCTCGTCTCCGGATCTCCTCCTGTTCTCTGCCCAGCCTCACACACTCGCTCATCTTCTCCTCCAGCAAGCCGTTGAGCCTGGAAATCTCCTGATGAAGCAGTCCGCTGCTGACGGGTCCCAGGCCGGACCCCAGGCCCGGACCGGGCCTCGGCTCGGGCCCCGCTCCTCCCGGACCAGAGCTGGAGACAGCGAGGGCGCCCGTCTCCTTCAGCCTCTGGCACAAGCCTCTGACATACTCCTCCCTGCTGGAGTCGTACTTCTGCCATTTAGCATTCAGGCCTTCCACCTCAAAGGGAGAATTAAAATACAGAGTCAGGTTAAACCTTTCCGAATTTGCCGTATGTTCGGCATTATGCTCTGCTGTATGATGATTTTATATACAGTCAATGAACATAACTTGCAAAACTTAACATAATATTTGCAGACTTACATATACCACTCGCTGCTTTAGCTGTTGATTCTCCTCCTGAAGTTGAGAGATCTGGGCATTAACACCGCTCATGTTAGAAGACTCTGTCGTCTGTAATAAAACAGGGAAAGAGAAGTTAAAAACTGGCGCCTCCAAAAATAAAAAAACAATTTACTATTTTACTACTGTTACATATCAAGAGAAATATGGGGACACACTGAGGTCCAATGCAGAAGTGGTTGGAAGACACAAACCGACCCCTTTATTATAAACACGTCTACACACCTCCCAAGCCTTCTGCTGCTGAGGCATCTCCTCCACTGCTCCTCCCTTCTTCTCTCTCTCCAGTCTGGCCAGCAGCTCCTGGCACACCTTGACAGTGGCGCCCAGCTGGCCGCGCAGCTGGTCGGCCTCCTCGGCCAGCGAGGTGCAGAGCACGGCCCTGGTGGCCTCGGCCCGGTCCCGCTCCTCCAGCGCCGACCGCAGCCGCTGGATCTCCTGGTCCTTCTCATGGTCCGGCTGACACCGGATGCTCTCCAACTCCCTCTCCTTCTCTCTGAGCTGCGCGTGCAGCCTCTGGATCTCCTGGAAGACAGACAGGATTTGCCTTTAACACATCATACTGTGCTGTGTTCAATTGATAGTAGTCTTTTAGAGCAAAGTTGGGGGTTTTCTTTCACATCACATTAAGGATATGGTCATGGAAGCCCCTAGCTCACCAAAAATAACTTGTACTTTTCCACACAATCACATGTTTTGTGAACAAGGGGGTGTCCTTTGTGGTCTGTGCACTTGAAGAAATCAAAACTAAAACTAAAACTAAAACATATAATAAGACATTACATTGACCTACACAATTCAAATCAATTATCCCAAACAGGGATAACAGATCATTTTAATTTTCATATATGTGATTCATAAATGTTGATACCTACTTTATTATATTTTATGGTAGGCTTCTTTCTTTTTTTTTCAAATCTCCTAGGTATCATAATAATATTCCTATAGACATGTATAGTGTAATTATTGGGTATTTAGGCTACATAAATTAAATTGACCTAACAGAAGGGTGAGGGTTAGGGCTTGTTAGCTCATTATCATTAGTGCCAGTGTAAAAAATAGACTTCTGGAAATTAGCTGTATGCACCCACACGGAGCAGACCTTGTATACTTGCCAGTGTGCAAACTTATCTCTACCACGTCCAGCAGCCAACTGATCTGACCAATGTACACACAAGTTTAACTGCAGGGCTCAAGATATAAATTCTCACTCACTTGTTGACTTATCTCCGCTTGTCGAGACGCCCTGACTTCTGTTTCGTTCCTCTTTTGTTTCAGTTTGCAGATTTCTTTACACAAGCTTTCCAACAGCGACTTGGACGGCCCGATGACGACAGGCTCGTTATCTTCCACATTGATGCAGATCCTCTCGTATCTCCCCAGCCTCGCTTTCAAATCTGCGATTAAATTGTCCTTTTTGTAGATTTGTTTATTCAAAATGTCGATCTCCTGTCGCGTCTCGTGGTAGAGAGTATTCAAAGTGTTATAACTCCGGATCCTGTCTTTCAGCATATCGTTATCCATAGTTATACTGACGTTATCCATTACAGGCTTTGTAGATATGACAGACGATCAATCTTTAATAATCCAGCATTTGACGTCTCTGCTCTAGCGTTATGTCTTCAGAAATGGACCGAGGTCGTCAATTGTGTCGGGGATGTGGCGCATCAGTCTCGACAATAATATTCCGACAGTACGGGGGATTTCCTAGGGGACTTCCCCGCGGACTTTTTTTTTGAGCTTCGTCAAATTGAGCCCTGCCTGCTCTGAGCGATTCACCATCGCCCATCAGTGGTAGGCAAAAAAGTTTTTGCACAAATGGTACAAAAGTACAGACGCGCAAATCATAAATATAGGCAAAATAGTTCCTGTGTTGCTCAACAGATGAAACACTATGATGCTGCCTTCAGCGCCTCCGTAAACTCCTACCTCCAAGTGTCGAAGTCGTAACTTGCTGCGCATTCAAGCGCGTTTGCTTGGAGATAATGACAGACATGGTCCCAGTAAGGGAGTTGGCAAGTTTCTGGTGCCTGTTTTATTTTAGAAATCACCCCACACAGAGACACTTTGAGCTGCAGCGGCACAGATGTTATAATTATGTGTCACAACTAAACGTTACACAATGGGAAAAATAGCCCAAACGTGCAACAATGTTCATTATTTGCTGGGAATGACAAACAATGACATATAGTAATAAAATACATCACGTTTCCCATCAATTGTTTCCACGGTTTCTACGCTCCCCGCCCCCTAAACGTCACATCTGGGCAATTTGATTAGCCTATCATAGAAAATCCCCCCCTTTCCCAGTCATTTTGTTGGGTTGTTCATTCCGCTCAAGTCGTAATTACGGTATTCCCGACAGTATTTGAAGGCAGCATGAGCGCAGGGCTTTAATGTAAACAGACTGACTGACTCCTTAGCCCAGTTCCTACATCTAAAGTCGTATCCAGAGACACCTTTCCCCTGAATTTCTCTAGCAACTTCACGTTGTTGTCACTCCTGTGTCAAGTAGCCCAGTGGTTCTCAACGTGGGGTCCGGGGACCACCAGGGGTCCTTGATGGGATTCCAGGGGGTCCCCAGCAAATTGATGAATTGTTAAACTTCACCATTGTTTAATTTACAAGAAGTTAACACAATTAGTGAATGTGGAAGAATGACTATTTTGGTCATAGTTTCACTGTTATCTTTCTACCTACAATACAGATAGTCATGGAATTCTGGACAAAATCATATAACAATAAAAATATTCTCAGATTTAGGTCAGAGAGACAAAATCTCATCAAATGGGGGTCCGTGGCCTTAATGTGTGCTACATTTGGGGTCCTTGATATGAAAAAGGTTGAGAATCATTGAAGTAGCCTACTGCCTTTCCAGAGAAAAGTGCGCAGTCATGACCCCGCCCATACGGGAGGGGGGGTTATTGGCAGAAGCTGTAATTTAAATGTCCAGACTAATAAATGAGTCATAGCCTATGCTGTAGATAACATCAAGTGGGACATTTCTACTTTCTGTAACTTCGGAATCGACACTAAAAGGATTAACGCAATTGGCTGTTACTCAGATAGACTATGGCTACACCTGGTGGTGGAAGACATTTATGAAATCATATTGTGCCGCCAAACCCTAACATTCACTATAATATTCATATTGGGACTTATATTGTGTCCGTGGTACCGTATACTTAATAGTATTTTTTCTACTTCCTATATTATCACTATAATATTCCTGAAATATAATAGCCTACCATTTAGTGACTCGTTTTCCTGTATTTGTATAATAACCTATCCTCCAAGAATTAGGATTAGACTCCTGTAGCTCTTTTCTTTTTTGCAAGGGAAGAAGCCTATAGGCCTATCTGAATTATCTAAACATCAGTTGTTCTTTGAGAAATTATTACCTAGATAATAACGCCAATTCATTTTTTGGGGGGAAAAAATAGGCTAATGAGATATTTTTTCAAATTAGCAGTGAAAGGTAATTTGAAATGTTGATAATGAAGAATGCAACAAATTTTCCAGTGTTAGTAATTGTTGACTGAGGTCATATAAACATTGGCAGTGTTGATTTTAACACTTTCTGTCTTAAGCAAAACACCTGTAACTATCTCTAAAAGAAATATTGGAGTATATTACAAAATAAATGGAACAAGGGGCATTTTTTCGATCCAGGTAACAGTATTAGGTTAGTTCTGTTACGCTTTCATCCTCAATGCTAAATTCATTGGTTGACTTGTATCTGTCAAGATTCGACTAATCGCTGGACCTGAATACAGACATTATCTTGTTTCAGTCACTGTATGGGGCTATAGTGTACATTTTGGTATTGTATTAGAGACACATATACTTATTTTCCTATTTTTCATGAATGAAGTCTTGAAACGTCATTGCCGAAAATTAAATAAAACTTCCCTGCTGCAATATTGTCAAAAGCACAAAACCAGCCTCATCATCTACACACACACACACACACACACACACACACACACACACACACACACACACACACAGCGAGTCAGCAGCGCGAGCATTTCCCCATTTCCCACCGGAGTCACAGTATTGAAAAACAAATGGATGTCAATACGAAACCGAATACTTACGGTAGCCTCTTTGGACTCTACGTCCAAAAAAAACCACAACAACCACTAACAACTAACCACAACACATGAAACTTTGCACTAACATACAGCCTCGTGTCATGAGCAAGCATGAATAGCCTTGATTCAGCTTGATTCAGTCGCTTATGTCCATACATACAGACACTGGCCCATAGTTTCTGTTTTGCATGGAAGAAATAAGGATCATCGTGTTGACCCCTTTTTGGAAAGTTTGTTCCAAATGAAAATCTACAAAGACCAAACTAGAATTGAAGTATTGTAGTTCACAAACACGTTTCGTGAAGAACACTTACCGAAGACACGTCACCTGACGCCTCTTATGTAGCCTATCAAAAGTTAAAACAATCCCATGACCATGTTTTGTTATTGTATTCCATCAGATGGCGCTATTTAATCAATAATAGGTCTATTTTCTCCCTTTCGGTTACTTTTGACTATAAACATATGAATAAGGTTATTAGGGTTATTTTTAATTGGTAATGTAAATTTCTGCTCTCCCAAAGTTATCAACAGACACTTCAGCTTATAAAATCCCTTTCATGTCTGGTTTTAAATATTACTTAATTTATCTTTAGGTGTGTGTTATTTCTGGAACACAATTGAATGAGTCATATGAAACATGTAGTTGACATTTATGCTTTTATCGCTGAAAACTTTATACACGAATAAAACACAATATTATATTATTTACAGAGTAATACTTCCAAAAATACTTTACATTGCACACATACACACGACAGCGGGGTTATTTGCGCTTACCAAGTTATTTCTCATTCACCAAATCATCACAAAACTCTGATATTCTGTTAACAGCCTATACCAAATAACCAGGACGTGAAATAGTCGATGGGGAAAACAAGAAACTCGTCAAACAACAGGATGAAATTGCAATCCAAAATTACACAATCAAAGTTAAAATGCAATATGAAAGTCTGAAGTAGAAAAATATTCCATTTATCATACTGTGGTAGAAAAGTATGCAGTGCAGTATTAAGGCTCAAGTACAAAAAGATTAATATATCAAACATAATGTTGGACAGGCAGAGAATATAGCCAGCTATCTCTCATTTTTGCTTGAGAAAATGGTAGGTACAAAAACACAGACATTATTTTGTCTTTGGGTATCACACTATGCACACGGGAATCACAAATTCACTCAATGATATGCACTAAATAATATTTATCCATTGTGTCTGTATTACTATGACAGAACTGACTTCCCATGGGATACAAGCACTACCTTATTTATTTGCAAGGCTCTTATCACTCCAGTCACCAGTTTATCAGCCTTGAACACACTTAAGTCCTATTTTAATCCCTCAAGACCTTCTGCATCATGACTCCTCCTGTAATGTGATTTGTTCCTGAAGTCAATATTGTGGTTTTCATAAGAGCTTGTGGCCATGCAACAACACTGTTCAGAGTCTTATCAAGGCTGTTGCTTTAACCCTGTTACAATGAAGCATCCCTTACGAAAAAGAACTCTATAGTAATCCTATGATTATGTTTTTTAGAAGGATACGATACAGATACCACAGCAAAACTATATCCCTAGGAATATTAGTGATATATGAGATAGAAAATTGCATGAAATAAAGTCACCATAAACTCACTATTGAGCACCACAGACACGCTTTCATTCCCTATAGGAATATGTTAGTGATTTTTCGCAGGGTTAAACAGTAGGCTACACCTGCTGACGATTAAAGTCTGTGGTTCTCAATCCTGGACGCAGAATCCTGCTGGTTTTCACTGTAGCATCTAATCAGGACTGATTTACACCTGGGACGCCAGATGAAAGCAATTAACTGCAATTAACTAGCTGGTAGGATAGAAAACCAGCAGTAGATCTCGGACCAGGGCGGCGAACCACTGATTAAAGTGAAGCGGGCTATGGGGAAAGGGGTGAACTTAAACTTGATCTCCAACAGTGACACAAGCAGCTAGGTCTCTCTCTCTCTTTCTCTCTCTCTCTCTCTTTTTTTTTTTTTTAGCACTGCAGCTTGCGGATGCTGCGGGAAATCCTCTTGAACTCACGCTGCCCCTTCTGCCAGCGCTTCAGCGAGGTGATGACCAGATGGCCGTCCATCTTCTGGCCCATGACCAGGTAGGCGGCGTTGATGTCGTTCATCTCCTCGCACACACACTGCAGGCCGTCCCGCAGCCACAGCACCGTCTTCTTCAGGTCGCGCTCGGTCACGCCGTTCAGCTTGTAAATGGTCTTGCTCTTGGTCTCCGGCACGATCTTGGTGTCGCCGTTGATGTAGGAGATCTCCTTGACTTTGATCTTCAGAGCTTGGTTGGGGGAAGATTTAAAAAAGAAGAGTAAGAAAGGGGGATTGCCATTCTTTTCACAAGCACTCTACACAGAGGCTCCCAAACTTTCTTACACGGAGGGCCCCGTTTGGGTCCTAAGGATCTTAAGGGTCTTAAGGAACCCCGTTTGATTAGATTTGTTGTATTTAGATATGGTTAAGTGCAGAATTACAAACTGTAGGTGGGGAGATAACAGTGGGAAGAGTGAAACCTCTGGTCAGAATAGTTATTATACATTCTGTCATTGTGCTATCATCTACATAGTGAATGACGCAGGCCAAACAGTTACATTAAACTACTCGTCATTTTGCTGGAGACCCCCTGGAACCCGCTCAAGGACCCCTGAACCCTGAGGGTCCTTGAACTCCACTTTGGGAACCGCTGGTTTAATAAAACGAGTGCGCGGACTTACCAAAGTCATTCTTACAGAGGTTGTCAACAATTTCGTTGTCATTTTCATCCTTTTCCTTGCAAGCATCACATACTCTGGGCACTAAAACAGAAATGAGACTTAATTAATGAAACAGTGACTGCTAATGCTAAGAAAACACGTGTCAATATATCAGAATTATATGGGCTATCTTATACAATTCCACATTGGCAATATTCTGTAGGCTACCATGCATATAGGCTACAAGGCACATGAGAGCTCCGTGGATTTTGTCTTTTCCACAGTGGCGGGTTTATGTTATAACCAAACAGACGAGTGGATATGGAAAAATCATGCTGTTCACACATCCCATAACCCAGTAAGGATTATTATAGGAAACTCCACACTATAGCGCCCTGCAGCCAGGAGCTAATAAATCATTCTTTTACAATATTTGGTATGAGCCGAATTTTGGCTTTTGTGGCCAACATTTGGGGATGGTACAGTAATTTCATTTGCTTTTAAAATAGTTTTCTTTTAAACGGTGTGGGCCACGTCTTGATGCATGCAAGTTCTCAAGTTATTTGGAAACTATAGCATATGGGAAAAGGTGCATTTACTTTCTAAGGAAACCTTACCCTCTTTGGTGACTGGCACAAAGTTGTCGACGCCTGCAGGTGGTATGCACAGGTCGTTGTCGAGTGGGAAACGATTGCAGTCCAACATGTCTGGCCAAGGGAAGCCAAACGCGGACATCACAGGTGCGCACCCGTGCTTGACGCTTTCGCACAGAGACCTGCACGGCTGGATGGGCTCGTCCAGGTCGTCCAGACAGACGGGAGCGAAAAGGGAGCAGAGGAACTTTCTCGTATCGGGATGACACTGCTTCTGAACCAGCGGGATCCAAGACGAAGCTTGCTGCAGAACTTCATTCATGGTTTCGTGTCCGAGCAGGTTCGGCAGGCGCATCTCGGTGTATTCTATATCGTGGCACAGGAGGAGGTTTGCAGGTATAGGCTTGCAGTTGTTCTTTTTGTAGAATAGTTCATGTTGGCCAAAATTGTACAATCCGTGGATAGCTTCCATGCACGCAGGTAAAGTTATCACCCACATCACTGTCAGAATAAAGCCCCTCATTTTGTAGATGCGTAAAGCGTGCAAAATATTAACTCGAGAGCTATATGAAGTTATTCAGCCGTCGTTGAGCATCAGTCAGTGCGGAGAGAGCCTCTGTCAGTGGCCAGGTCCTACTGTAACAAGAGGTTTTCTTCTAGGCATGTTTGGGAGGAGTCTGGATATTGTGCGTAAAGACCTCTTCTCCATTCAGCAGACCTGGTTTCGTCGTATCAGGTGAACCTTGTGGACAAATTACAGTCTCCTCAGTCGAAGAAAAAAACCTTACTACTCATTCTCATTTGCTGGCTCTCCGAGTCTCTGAGTAATTTCTGTATTCAAATTAAATCCTGTAGTATTTGATTAAAAACTGCTTGACATTTTTTTCCTCAGCATATAGGCTTCATTGTATCACTTTGCCTTCACTGCCCAAAACCACAGAAGTATATCTACCAAAGTAAACCCTTAACTTACCGTTTTTAGACTTAAGCAGTAAATAGTTCTGAAATGTTCTCAGAAGAGGCTTATTTGCTCAGTTCATTCCAGCATCAATTTATCATCATTAGGAGGGGTGAAAACCTCTGGGCAGGTCTGCAGGTTCCTACCACATGGTGAAATACTGTTTGCCCTGGTGTGAGGAGCAGACCTCCACTCGTCATACCCAGGGGTGAAACCAAATCTCCCTCCTGCGCTGCAGCTCTGGCTCCCATCCCCTCTCATCCCCCCCTGAGCCGCAGTCTGCTCCACACACACAGCAGAATGGTTCTTCTCAGGCTTGACCTCCGTGTTCCTCCTCCCCCCAGAAGAAAAGGGAAAATAAGAGAATGAGTGAACATTTCAATCTCGCATGTAATGATTGTAGCGTTTCTTGCTTTGCATGTAACGCTATAGCCTGCAGTTCAATCAGTGGAATTAAAAGAGTTTGAGCTGATGAACAGACAGAGGCTCTGCAGTATTTTAAAGGGAAAATAAACCTCAAACCAATTTAAGGCGCATGTTTTCTTCTTTCTTTTTTTCTGAATCAGAGAATTACTGAAGCAATTTCCACAGATACTGGGTTTAAAGCCCTAAACTACAATCACAATACAGTGCTTCTGTTGTAACACTGGTGACCCATACTGGCTTTGTTCAAGTTTTGATTTATGGACTGAAGACATAGCTATTGTCTGTGCTGTCATTTTGACTGAGCATTTAAGGGTGTAAAACAATTTGTAATGTTTGTAAACAGTTAATTAGGCTATACAAATCTGCACTTGAATTATGAATGCTGAAACTCTTAATCTATGTGAACATAGCCTGTTTAAAATGTATATGGCCAAACTGGGGCTTGGAAAAGTCAGAAAACGTCTGCTCTAACACAAAACAAGGGTCTGTGACCACTGACCTTCACTGCTGCTGCTTTAAAGTACCACGCACATAATGGACTGTGTTAATAAAGCATGTCATTCCTCTGGATAACATCATTCAGTCTTTCCAGTTCATCCATCCCACACTTCAACATGGACCATGTAACATTTCTGATTTAGTTTTGTTATATTTGTAAAACTAATCTGAAGCTCCATTTACAAAAGAGAGTGCTCTGGTTGCATTGGAACAGATCAAAACTATCATAGTGATTGATGAGGTGTGAAAGAAGAGTGTGAAACTAGTGTGAAACTTGTCAGTCGCACATTTTCCACAAATAAACCTTCTTTCTAGAACATGAATTAAAAGGTTGTGGTTTGAGGAAGATGGCTATAGCATTTGGCTAGTGCTGTAAACATTTGAACACCCTGCTGTTCTTCCTCGGTGTCTAGGGTCCACGCTAACCTCTGAATGATCTCAAACGGTTTCATTTTGAAGATGATGGAAATTTTGATAGTGCTCAGAATTTAACAAATGGTACACTTTGGTGCCACTGTAGGCTTTAAGAGTGAATATACACACCAAACATTTTGAAGGGAAAGGTCTGAAAAAAAAATGATGACGTCAAAACCATGAAGCTGTCAGCTATGTGAACCAGGACCAGGACCATTGGTGACTCTATTTTAGACAGAGAGGCAGTGCGCTTGTTCCCCTCCTCTCTCTCTCTGTCAGAGTTTACATGATCTATGACTTGAGTGCACTTGGCAGTCAATCTCTTGTGAGTGAAACAAAGCAAATTCACCAGCCATGTGTTGTGCCATCAAGTCTAACTGGCTATGACAATATTTCCCTCTCATTATTTCTTATTGATGAGTATTATTCCATTCTAAAACTGTCATCTAGTGCAGGAAGTACCGCATGTTCATTTCTGTTTTGTCACCACCTAAATGTAATCTCCCAGGACGTCCTAACTGCCCCGCTCAGCAGCTGCTCCATGCAGTTGAAAAGCTGATATGAGTCAAATGTTTTAAGTACTAGGAAAAAGTATTTCAACTGAAAACACAGTTGTAGTTTATTGTGTCTGAATTAAACCTATTATTAAAGTTTATAGCTTTTAAGTGTGCCAAAATTTTAGCAGGGAGGAATAAAGAGGATATGTTGGCGAGAGGTCCCACTTCACTTGTTTTTCTTTCCATACTAAAACAAGACAGAACTTATATAAACGATGAGATGAACCTAGCATGAATAAAGTGTTTTATGAATCATTTACTGCAACCTTAAATTAGGTGTCAGATTGTTTTGCTACTGATGATGAAGTGCTGCTCAACTCCTGGAAAAAGGAGTCTTAATGAAGGAAATGAGATACTGACTCATAAATCTAGTAGGTATGTATAGGCTAGAAGCGTTGATAATTATGTATATAGCTCACTTATAATGCTAAACTAGTTTGACGATTTATTTAAGTGTATTTCAGAAGCCACTGAGAATACTGGTAAATCTGTACAATTCCTCTCCTCAGTATAATAGTGAAGGCAAACACTATTTTCTTAAGTATCACTTTAAATACCGTTTCTTTATATTTAGATGTAAAACGTCCCTCAAGCTTATCAGGATTAACAGCATGGCTAAGGCTCTGTGAACCACAGACCTGACTGGTATGACGCTCTTCTGTCCGTGTCAAAGGTTTAGCTTGCTTTTATAGGGCAACCCCCCCCCCCCCCCCCCCCTCCTCCTCACCCCCTTTCCTTCGAAGTGTGTTACTTCTATTCAGGTCTCTACAGAAGCACCCATAAGGTCATTTAAGTGCTAGAGCCCCCTATTAACCTGCAACTGGACTCCGTTTGGCCTAGCAGTCTATAAGAGAAACAGTAGGTCAGCTGGCTAAACTGTAGGCCTACCTGTGGTGTGGCAGGTCAAATGCTAACCTTTCTATAGGCAGGCCAAGTTGGGCTGTAAACAGACTCTGATGCACTGTTGTGAGCTCCGTTTGGGCCGTATGGAAACTCTTTGGGGTGTACATCGAGGCATCACATATGTAAAACATGTGGCGAAGTAGTCAGCGTGATACATCGCGGATACTTCAGAGAAACACACTCCAGCTTGCCTTTCTCAAAAGTACAAGAAACAAAAGGCCATAAATGAGGGAGGGGATCCAAAAGGGGGATAAACCCTGTGCGTTTGGGTTCTGATCAAAGCCTACCGGTGCGTAAGGCTTTATTTCTTATGCTATGATACCTACATCTCCAAACACAGATGCCGCACAATCTCTATTAACAATACAGTTTCACAGACAGTTAAGGTTAGGGGCTTGGGATAGAGGTAAGCTGATCCTAGGCCTGTGCTTAAAGGGACCCCAGCGGGTTCTCATTACAACTCTGTGTGAAAATGAGACACAGCTTGTTGGCCCTACTGGCCCATCTGTAGCCCAGTAACCCTTCCTTTTTTCCCTTTCCCTCAATTCCCCTCCATACCTCTCTCTTCCATTTTTTTATTTTTTTACAGAGAATCAAGAGCTAGACTACTGTCAAAGCCAATTACAGAGTGCATGTTTCCTCAGGTTCAAGAGAAACACAAACCCCACTGGAAATGTTTGAGGAATCAATTCATTGAATGTCGATAAAGTCCCTTCTCATGGTGAGGAGAAGCAGGGCCATCAGGTCTGCTTTCATGTCAACCAAGACCCCGCTTTCAAGTCCTGTTTCTTAATTAGAAAAACTCCCCATCTTTCCATTTTTATACATACAGTGTAAGCTACCTAAACCCAGGATCTTGGTGGGATTTGGACCGCTTTTGTTTGCTGTACCTCAATATCTTAATAAAATTGCATCTGATATGGGATACAATAAGGAAAGACTCTTTTACAGTAGAACATCATTTGTCTGAAACCCTTCTTGAGCCCTTGTTCGAAGATTACAATTTTAGCATTTTTGAAATACATTGAAATAAGAAAACTAAATGATGAAACATATATTTATGTTCACATAAATAATTACAATTACAACAAATTGCTTTTACTTTGCTTGTATGAACAAACAAATTGTGAACAATAATGCACTATTAAAAGAATGTGATTTTGAACTGATTGTGTTTCCAGTCAACTTAAATTAAATAAGGATTATTATGGATCCACTCACTCCACAGTGTGTAGCCGTTCAGCAGCACACACTAAGCAAGATCCACAAGGCTGCATTGTTCGGACCGCTGGTCTGTACTGATCACGCACGGCCCATTGACCCCCAGCAGAGAATCAACTATAAGGCTTTGAATATGTCCTGAAGTGCACATGGGACCACATCCACTAATGAGCTTGTTAGTTTCAATCACTCCTTCTGCATTGACATTTGGGAAGGAATTCATCCCATCTAAGAGGAATTAATCTCATTAGAGCTCCGGAGTCATATAGATTATGCCTGCTTGGCGTAATTTATGAAATGTTCCTATTGTAGAGGTCTAATTGACTCAGTATGGGGTTTTAGGCCAGCTGTCTGACACGTAGACTACTCTCCCAGACTGTGGGATAACCAGATGCATATTATGGCCTACAGTAGTCCAGCTGAGATGTGTGTGTGTACATTGCAGTGGACAAACCGAGCAGAAAAAGAGTTATTTGAAAAAGGGAAAAGGAAGCAATAAAAGGTTTTGTCTTCTTCGTTTAGACCAGAGATTGTATAAAGCCTTTGATCAAATAAATGTATGAGTTGAGCATTATAGAGCAGCTGGGTACATGAATTATATGCAGCAAGCAACATTTGGGTGTTGAACAGAAGCTTTTTGTAATTAGCATTTAAATGGTCCTAGATATTTCATTTTAATTGAACAAACAGATTTTAGGGCTTCAAATTTAAACTACATGTCTCATAGTGACTGTCATACAGCCATGTGATGATTATATCTCTGGGAACAACCCAGGCACTCTTTGGTATTTGAATGAAGTTTGGTTAAACACTCAGTTTTAGATCATCCAAAAAAGCATCAGAATTACATAAAGCAAGAATTGGGCCAGGCAGGTTTATACTAGCAGGATGCCCATGGCCCAATGACAAGCGGACGCTTCCGTAGCGCTCTGCTCTTTGACCCCTGACCGATACTGAAGCTGGAAGACCCACACTGAGAGGGGCTCTTGGGGCTTTTTTACGACTTGGACCAAAGTACAAGCGGCTCTGCCATTAGAGCAGAGTGTTTCTGAATGACCCGGGCCTGATCTCCGCCCCATATGGAGAAGGGCACCCCACAGTTTTACCCCTTGTCACCTTCCCCAACCGAGACGCATTCCATACAAGAGGGATGTTGCCGTTCTGTCCTCATGGTGTAGAGAGAAGCTTTCGTTGAATCATTTATCGATAAGAATCAGGAAAACATACAGAAAGATTTTAACCGATTTAAAAAAGCTGTAGTTTTCTGATGTGTTTTTCTGATATGTTAGACAAGTTTTCTGTCCTCAGGCCTCAATTATTAGTCTCCATCCTTAAGTAGAGCCGCTTAAAATCATATTCATAGTTAGTACTGTGTTGTTAATTCTTAATGAGGCTGATTTGGATACTTAGATATGTAAATTCATATGTGTTGATTTAGTGGTTGTGAGTGAAATCCTTGCCTATCTGTAGCTAAATTCTATTTTAGTCTTTATGTTTACATACAGATAACCTTGTGTGATTACAATTTGTTCTTTTTCTATATCGCTGATGGGAGACTTTTAATCATACAGTGCATTATTTTGACATGGCAAAATACAAATTTATGGGATGTAAATGTAGCTGAAAGAGTGAAATAATCTTGGAATAATTGCCTGGGTGTTTTTTTTCCTGAAGCCAAGTCTTCAAAAGCATTCATTTCATACAGATTGGTTCAAGACAATTTCTCCATGACATGAACAAATTACCACTCTGGCAGAAGTCATGGATCATTTGCCTTTTGACAGTTTGTGTTGTGAAATATAATCTTGCATACCTTCATCACCGGAATTTGGGGTTAGAAAAAAATCACCCCTCTTAATTTTAGCTATGGTGGCTGTGGGTTAGCAAGTGACCCGCAGTGACCCCCGGAATACCAGACGCAGGCTCAAGTGTAAATAAAGGTTTGGTATTCATTCGCAGTTGTGGCACCACAACAAGGACAGATTTTGTTTAGAGGGAATAGCTTAGAAGCGCTGTGTTGCCTGAACAGAAACAGACTTTACACTACCTTCAGCCCAACCTCTCAGCAACCTCTGCTCAACAACTCTTCATTCAGCCTCTTCACTTCAAAACAACCACTCTGAACCATGAAACAGGACTTGACCCGCAGTCTCTAAAGTGCCAAGAATAGGACAAAATGATCAAAATATAATTATCTTGTACAATAGCTTGCATAACACAAACAACAGATCTCCAAGATAATCTTTTTTTTTTTTCATTTTCCAGATGATTTTTGTTTTTTGTTCTGACAAAGCAAAATGTTTGAGTTGTGTATTAAGACTGATAACTGCATTCAACTTAAGTAAATGCAATTTGGGATAATTTCATCCAGATACCACTGACCAGCTAAAGAAAAAGACTGCAGACATGCATGAGGAAACAGAGTATACACTCTATCATTTTCTAGGGAATTTGAATATACTGTGGAATGCAAGCAGTCCAGATAAGAACTGGAAGGAAACAACTGGCAAAGCTAATGCTATAAATTTATTTGGAAACTGTTTATGTATTTTGTTTCCTGCAGACCAATTACATTTTACTGGTTAATGTTGAAAAGAATGGAAGTGAAGGGGATTAAAGTTGTTTGGACCATACTATATGGAAACGAAACAGAAATGGTGTGAGCAGCCTGAATTGTCACATCATGGTTGTTTTGTCCAGAAAAAGCAGACTCCAAAATGGGATCAACATGAAAAGGTATAAAATGAAAGGAAGCTAATTCATTCTTTTTAATACATACTGTTATATGAAGTTATACATAGTAAACCTGTGCAACTGAGTTCTTTTTCAGATAGAGTCATAGTCATTGTCACTGGTGGGACTACTATCTTGACAGTGTTTGAAGGATGACTGCACAGCCATTTGAAATAAGTTCTACTGTTTGATGTCTTTATCAGTGTTACCTTGCTTACTCACCTGGTTGTCAGTCTTTGATTCAAAAAATCATCAACAAGGAGAAGGCCAAGAATGCATCAGTGAACAGACATTGCTTTAACTAGTATATCAGTCAATATAATATATAACAGTGTGTCATTTGGCATTGCTTGAATTTTCTACAAGGGACATTCTTTGGAAAAAAGGAAATGACTGGTTGCTCTATATTGTCAAACTAGGATCAAAAATATATTGGGTGCTCTTGGAAAACGGGGGAAAAAAGAGTGCTACAAACAAAAGGACAGTCCAGGCACTCCAAATATAAAAATATAACCACGAGGAAGAAAATACTTAAAAAGCTTTTATTGTAGTGGCTAAATCATTAAAAAAGCCAACATGTTTCGACTACTGTCGGTAAGACCTACAGTGGACCTACAATGTGCTAGCAGGGGAAAACCACTTGATTCATTGATTGTCCACTGACAATTAATGAGTGGGAGACTGATTATAATTACCTTCAGCCGGATAATTTGTTAATAGGACTGATAGAGCTCCACTCCAAATGAAACAACCTCAAATAAAGTTGGACTAGAGTAAACTGATCAGCCTCCAACAAGGTGACATTTTGATCTGGTTAAAAGGACCAGGATTACCTGTTTGAAAATCCATTCAACAGGAGAATCTTAACTCAATAGCCCCATGTAACACTACTCTGGTGCATTCATTTAATTAAAAAGTAGGGCATAGGAATAGCATATCTGACTGCTGAAATTCTGTTATGTCCCTCTTTATCATTTCATATTGATAAGCAGTTCCCAGTGTTTCAAGTGTGTGTGGAATGGGCCTATTTTACTAAGCTATAAAGTTTGTTTTTTACTGTCTTTTCACAGTCCTGTTGTAAAAATAAAAGTTGCAAAAGTATGCATTTTCTAGTCAGAAGTAAAATCTTTTGTAAAACCAATGACTACAAACATTCAAAGTCTGATGAACCATCCAACATATCGTTGCTTTTCCCATTGTTTCTGTATGCAGAGGGCAACATGGTGTTCCTCTGTGCTGAACTCTCCCACTCAGGTAACAGAGGAAAGCAGCATGCAGTCAGAAGGAACCACCAAGCCTTTTTATTATTTCTCAGTATGCTTCCAGAAGAGAGTGTATTAGCACTGACTTATACAGTAGCGTCTCTTTGCCTTGGTAGCATGTTCCAGGAGGTGTGTGTGTGTGTGTGTGTGTGTGTGTGTGTGTATGTGTGTGTGTGTGTGTGTGTGTGTGAGTGAGAGTGAGTGTTTGGCTAATGGTGTGGAGGCGGATGGAACAAGCCCAAGGCAGTGCACATTAAACCTGCAGAGTCCTGCTGAGAGGAGGAGGAAAAGACCCAACATTATCCTAAACTCATTCGGGAGACACATCACTGCACACGCACTTAAAAACTGGCCACACGTTCACTAAATGATGGCTCCCCTTTAACGCTGAGGGCATTTCCAACCTCAAACATCCAGCTAGACGACCTCCTTCAAAGTCCTCATGCTCTAATTGTTTGACGTTCTGGTTGTATTTGCCACAGAGGGATAAGACAGAAGCCCGGCCCCATGAATGATATTTCTTGTTTTAGAGTATTTTTGCACAAGATCAGAGTTAGCAGAAAGTAAATACGGCCATGCTTATTGTAGTCAGCCAGCTTATCTTTCACTGTGGTGCTAAATTAAATATTCTCCAAACCCATGCTTGACAATCCTGGTTAAATTATGGTGATGGCACAATATCAAGTTAGCGTTCCAACCAAAACATTGCTCTGGCTCTGCCTTATACTGCCAAAACTTACGTATGCCCTCTCAGATGACACATCCAGTATATACAAAGCTTGAATATAAGATTTATTCTAATCCATTCCATGCTCAATGCCTGAGTTTTAGGGCTGCTATTACAACTGAAATAGTAAGCAACGAGTGACAAACTTGTTCAGTGTCAAGATGGTAAGAATCTGTTTTGTTTGCCTTATTTTTTGCTGAAAATGATGGTCTGTAGACCCACATACATTACTCTGCCAAAGGAGCAGAATAAAATATCTCAGTGCATATACAAAATGTTAAACCACATAGCTGATGTGTTAGAATGCAGACCATTCAATTCTGAATTATTCTGAACCTATTGCTTCCAAACTAGTTATCTATTATTTGAAATAATTTTAAGAGTGATGTAGCGTGAGTGTAATGCATAAGTAATAATCAAATCAGATGTTGTTTATTTGGATCCACATTGCTGATGCCTCAGTGACCACTAGTCCACCTGCGGTCCGAAAAAATACTTTATGAGACAATGCAAGACTGATTGACAATACACTTGATAAAGCAACACTGGGAAACTTCCCATGTTGGCAGCTCCAAATAGCAACGAGAGGTAACTGTGAAAAACTTTGTCTGTGATGCTTTATACCAAAAGGGCGGGAGAGGCAAAATATCTAACATTGGTGAGTCCAGCTTTCTGTGGACGAAGCGCTCATTCACTGCTGTTCAGGAAACAGTTTGCATTTCATTCTTAAGTTTCAGTCTGTCACTTCCAGTGGGTGGGGAAGTGTACATACCCAACACCAAAATTTCTTTTGGGCAAATAGGGCGAATCTACAGGTCTCAAATAGTGGAGATGGTACGCACTTCTCTGTTGTAGCCTCACTTTGTGATTTAGACCGATAAGATGGATGTATTTTTACATGAAAGTCTTGCTTAGTGCAGCTTTAATGGACATAGATATTACTAGATAATATTTCGAGAAATGTAACAAGTATGAATCATCTCATCAGGAGATAGGAGACTAGTTAAATCCATATTAAGGCCAAAATATTAGACATGGGAGATGCAAGGTTTGTTAAAAATCAATGTTTTCAGTTGGTTAGCCTTGTCAGTGTCGCTTCAGATACTTTTTGAAGGTACATTTATTTTGTATATGTGTGATTTGATATGAGGTTTTCACATTTGTGTTGATGTCAGTCTTGTTTCTGGTGCAATCAGAACACAGTGTGGAGTTGAAGTTCTTCTGCTCATCTTCCTCCTCCTCAGTGAACAGGGAACTTGTCTTGATGTATTTCCTTTGTCATATTGTCTATTCTTCTATTGGCTGAATCCTTGATAATCTGAACAACACTAATGAAGCCACTTCTTGCTTGTTGGATAAACTCTGCGTAGAATTCTTCTTGTTGATAATAACTCACGTACCTATGCAAGTGACACTGCGCCATTCTCACATTTTCCCCTGCTCTTGCTTGTCATTTCGAGAGGCTTCTGATTTATTCGCACTGAGCTCACTGGAACGCTCTGAAGCCTGAAGCCTATAACGCCCAAGGCCCAGGAAAATATGGCTTCAGGCAAAATCAAGAGTCCAGAGTCAAATTCTGTTCCTTGATGTTGATTATAAACTTAATAAAAAAATTCTGGCAAACCCAGGTTCATGAAGATAATTAGGAGCGCTGAGATTTTTAGTGGCTGAAGTTCCAAACAAATTCTCAGGCAAGCACAGCAGCAGTCATTTGGAAGCCATCTTGTTCATTTTTTTCATCTCCTAAAGGGATATTTTACAAAGTTAATCAACATTGGACATTAACTTTACAAAGATGGATAGCTGAAGTAAACATTTCATTTGGATCGAGGCCATTTCTTCTGAAGGATTTCCCAACTCTCGCAGCCATGTGAGGATGCCACACACAGTCTGTACAGCAGGTATGCTGCATTTGCATGGGTCATATGGGCCACATGCATCTAGAGCCTGCAGATATGCTAGTAAGGGGATGAAATGAGCTCCACATGGGACACTGCTCATAGTCCTATGCGACCACTTTCTTGGGCCTGGGAATCCCCGAAACACACATGAACACGCACGCACACACACACACACACACACACACACACACACACACACACACACACACACACACACACACACACACATGTATGTTTTCCCCTTCTTTCTCCCACATCTGCGTCTATGGCCCTAATTGTTTAATACTTCTCCCCTTCCAACCTCCCAGTACAGCCAAGGCACTAATAGGCCCATCAAAAACTGCTGGGGCCTCTGATTCTTATTACCTTGGGCTAACCAACGGAGACTTCATTGGTCAGTGGATGAACTTGTGCTGCTCACCACCTGGGTTTACTCCATGTGATTGTTGTGGCTGGATTGTGTGTGTGTGTATGTTTGGTTTGGAAAAACCTTGGCTATGTGTTATTCAGTGGGCTGTGGAAAACAAGAGGAATAAATTCTGTTAGCACAAAAAGACTTGGGACGTGTTCTCTGTCTGGTTGGGGACGTTCCAGTATGTCTGGCCTTACTGTACTCATGTTATTGAGTGTGGAGGTAGAAGAAATATCTATTTGTTCCCTCCACCATTTTCAGTACGGTACAGAACATCAACTCTCTGTCATATTGATTCTTTACATGTAACCTGAACCCGATTAAGCAAGGCAAACACAAGCGCACAAAATTGGCAACAGTGAGAAGATTGACAGCTTGCATCTGTGGCTGTTGCTACCTGTCATGCTCAAGGTTTGCCTTCATGACACACACGGAGAGGGAGGGTAGACACTGAGGGGAGAAAGAAAGAGAGAGAGAGAGAGGTTGGAAAAACTTGACCCTTAAGTTGTTTGATCTCCCTCATCCTCCTCACAAATACAATAATGGATGGACTCTTTTTTTGGAATGGAGGGGAGGAAAGCTGTCACTGTCACCTTGTCTCTGCTGCGTCAGAAGCAGCCATTTGAACCTGAGGTTGGGGCGTAAATCTCCAACCCCGGGCCAGCCTTGACATTCTGTTCCCAGATGGTGCCTCCCCTGCTGTGCCGGCTGCCCCGAGGGAGCCCGGCATCCCAGCCAGACCCATCCATCACCGGAGAACCAGGCCTCTTGCACTGGGAGTGGAAGCCCAGTAGGGAGCACCTGTCCCGGTGATTTCACCTTGTGGCTACCCATCTACCCCCCACCCCGAAAACCCTCGCAGCTCACTTCACCCCCCTCTGGTTTTCTGAAGGGTTACAGGTCATTTGAGGGTGTGAGACAGCTTTCTACATCCAGAGACACTTTTAAGGTGGCATTCACACTCCAGTCTGCGGTTAATCCATTAGGCCTCACATTACATACAGGCCAAAGGTTGGGATATTATGACTGTTAGCACTAGGCCACACATGCTACAGATAAACATTCAGCAGAAGAAACATGAAAATAATCAGAATTGGAATCAAACTGATTATATGGTAAGAGTGAGAATTTTAAAACAACGCATTGCCACTTTAAGTGGAAAGAAATTCAGGGCCGAGTTCAGTTATTATTGCCATAATATGAAACATGAACAGACAACAATTCATAAAATGAAAGGAAAGTTGCAAAGTAGGATCAATCACTTGAACAGAACAAGTATGCTATTTCTTCACTCTACCAAAGAATTGAACCCCTGCTATTTTTGGTCCATCTGTTTTATATATTGTGGCCAAAAAACATCACTGATTTGATTGGACCCAAATGTGATGCTTGAGGCTCCTTCAGACATCCAAAGCCCATTTGACCCTCCTTCTCCTGCCCTCCACCAACAAAGCTCCTTTTCCCTCGCCCCACTCGTCTTGTTCAAGGGGTCTAGGACTGACTGCAATATGTGTGTGTGGGAGTGGGGGTCCGACCCCCAGCCCACTGCGCTCCCAGCAAAGGCCTCTACTGTAATGTCAAGGCTGTTTGGTGGGCTCCTGGGTACAAATTGTCGGAGCAAGTATTGAGGATCTGATCTGTCCACCTGTTGAACAATTTTGAAGAGTTTCATTCCATAATTAGATATCCACAATTTGGAAAAAGGGACACCTACTCTTATTGAATTTAATTTCCCTCCAGGATAAAGTATCTATCTGTCTGTCTGTCTGTCTGTCTGTCTGCTCTTACGTAATGATTGATTATGTTACTTTTTAAAGGATAGTGGGTAACTTGGGTTCGGGTTGTGGTTCACAAAATAACTTTTTTAGATATAAAAAAGAGAAAATAGAGATATTGAATGCTTATGTAATGTTTTTTTTTTTTCTAAATTGTGTATATATAGTGGTTTTGAATGGAACTCTTCAATTGTTTAAGAAGGTATAAAATGCAAAAAAAAAAAAAAGCCTAGATAAGAGCTTGAAAATCACATATAAAGCAACAAGCCGATGTCTACATGCTGCATGTTACCATCCCCACTTCAAAACCTTGTTCCCAGCTCTACTCAGCAATCCCACATCATGTCTATATTAATTTCCATCAGGAACAGGCACAGCACCGCACTCTGGCATATATCGTCCCACACACTTGTCAAACATCTGAAAAGCATAGAAAAGATGTTCCACATGGTTTTGATAAAAACAGAGGTAAGCTATGGTCACCAAGTGCGGCTTACTCATTCACATTCCTATTCTGTAATGAATTCTTTATGTAAACTGCATTGTGATCCCTTGGTGAAGATTAAACATGGCCGTGAGAAAAATATGTTTGTGATGAGATATAAGTCTTATTGTAAATACATGCTAAAGTTGTATTCATTATCGGTCCGGTGATATGAGACTAGGTCTTACTAAATCGCAGGTTTACTCATATTCCTGGTGGTTAACGTTTCTTTCTTCAGCTGGTCGTCAACTATGCCCCTTTGTTTTGGGGGGAAAAAAAAAGAGAGAGCGAAAACAGAAAACATTTGGATTGTTTCCAGCTTGCAAATGAAGCATAAAGCATGCTCTCAGTGTGACAATGTTTATACAATGTTTCAGCAAGACAGCTTAGACTAACTTACAGATCTCAGGAAAAATATTGAGACTCTGCACATATGCTGATTGTCTGGAGTCAAAGGGCCTTGTGGTGATTTATGATGGAGCAGCCATAATATATTTCCCTCGCCACAATAGTGCTGATAGACGGTAAACAGATTCTGAGGTCTGCCGTAAACCCAAACTTTGCCAATTAACTGCATTCGATGTGTTTGTCGGCCTCACCGAGTCTAACAATCACTGCAATTGTGCTCAATTTGTTATGACTAAATCGTGGATGACATCACTGAAGTAAAATGTCTGATTTTTCCATACAAAGTTGTACAATGAATTGGCTTCTTTCAAGTCCTCGGCATCTGAAATTTTCATTCCTGAAAGCTGTGTTTAATAATCTGTGTGTTTTGGTCCAACTACTCATTGTTGTCGCTTGTGTCCAAAAATACAAATGTGAGAAAAACTCCCGACTCAAACTGTGTTTTTCTTTAATAATCACAAATACCTGTGGGTGTTCATTCTCGGAATAGTGACACAACTGGCACAAACTCTCCATTGATCTCCTCATACAGGCAAGCCAGACACAAGGTGCTGCCAAACAAATGAACAAATGTTTTGGGGATTATTATAATATGCATTTCATCACTACATGGTGGTGTTAGGTTTGACTGACCAGCAGGCAGTTCTCTTGTTTCCCATCTCTTGCTTCCATTCTGAAGAACTTGTGCAGGTTAACAGAATATACATATTTTAAACCTATTTTAAACATCTCTTTTGAAGACGGAAAGAACTGCTTGTGCTGTTTTCACTTTGCACATATCAATCTGACCTCATTCTATAACCTATACCATCTTTTTTGTTAGACAGAGAACTTCGGAAGTTCAGAGCTCCCAGACAGTCGATGTATAGCTCTTCTAACAGGTGGACTTTGTAATGGAAATCTTATGCACAGGTCATACAAATCTGCATCACATACACAAAGGTAATCATTTTACTGTTAGCATCCAGTGAAAGTCTAACAATCCACTGTTCTCCTCCTGACACCAAACCATAACAAACCAGGATCAGGCTGGTGCAATTACATTTAATTTGATTTACCTTTCATCTATGTTAAAACTGCCAGTTTAGCTAAACATAATTGTGTATTCAAGAGACATGGGAAATAACAGGCAGTAAACACAAAAAATATGTCTACATGAATGCTCAACTATAGGCCACAGCAAGTCACATTTTTGGTCCAGATTTGGCCCAGTTGGAAAACATAATTTCCACTACTTAGAATACCTGTTAGCGTTTAATATTTTTGGTAAATGTTTCACATTTCACATTTTTTGTCACATTTTTTGACTGTTAACGCCATGAATAGAAAGCATTTAATCTAAAATGTGCAAGACTTGTTTGTCTTACTTTGTGGTTAGATTTGTTGTTCGATCCAAACACTGGGTATGAAAACAGTCTAGGACCAAATCATTACAAAATCAGTTGTCACCCAGACTGCACCCCCCCCCCCCCCTCCACATGTGAGTGTTGGCGTTGCTCTGCCAAGTGAATGCAAACTAAATTCTTACAGTGCATGACGCAGCCCCAGGTCTCCTCAGATACAAGCCAGCAACCACAATGCAGAACTTGTTTAGAAGCCAATGCATATCTCAAAAGAAAGCAAAGAGAGATGAGTATGAAATCCAAGCCAGGATGAGAGCGCAGCTGTGTTGGATTTGTCACAACACATCCCCTTCCAAGTGAACATCAGACGAGCATAAGCACTGAACATCGGTCAGACGCGAGGCAATCATCTTTCCCCCTTGCTCTGAAGGGAAGACACTTCTGGGGGAAAGTTGTGATCTCACCCTTGACAAGTGATGATCTAATACAGATAATCGTACATTATGCTGGAAGCAGGAAATCATTATTTGATTGCCTTGTTTCAACTGTGCCTGTTTGACACTGCTCTGTCCAGCAATATCTTTTTTCTCAAGTGACATCTGCATTGGGAATGGCTGTCAGTTTCCAACCATTTAAATACTTGTCTGCCTCGTAAAACAGTGCGAATTATCTCAAACACATGCTGTACATAAAACGGTGTTCTCTGCCAATCCAAAAATCAGACACTATCCTGTGTCTCTGTATAAGTACAGAGGAACCTTATTGTGCCCCCAGGCCTCCTGACTCTTTTCCAAATGTTGTTGGCTGATTGAGTGACAGGCGCTGTTTGAGAAAGAGTCACTGAGGAGCTCTTTATTCCAGCTGTGGGGACCGTGATTGTTGAGCTATGTGCTGAGACACACAGATGCTTGTTTGGCCAGATCACTTGATATGGCGAGAGATCTCTTCCATCGCCAGGCTCCCGAGGCCAAGGACCCACTGAAATCACAAATACAGGAGGGTGCAGAGCTTGTCAAAACCCACTAAGCAGGTACAGAGGGGACTCCGAACTGAGTCAATAAATAATGCACCTATCAGTGACTACACGCAGGACGCACTTGGCTGGTATGGCCTGGGCCTGACTGTTTATTATCTTTTATGAAACTATCTGATAACAATTTCAGCTTCTCAGCCTCTACCGGCATGTGTTCCCTGCCGATAGCATATTTGGATTAACAGCAGACCAAGTGGAGCCATGTTGAATTGCTTTGTATTTCTTTACTGCTCTTGGAGTAGCAAAATCCTTGGATGTTCAGATCACTGTTACGGACAATAGAAGGGAAAGGCAACACAGCTTGTTAAAGGATTGTTAGAGGTGTCATTTATGAGGAGTTTTGGAGGCCATATGGGCGCTACAATACAGTATAATGAATATATAATGAAAATAAGGATAATGAAACATAATGAAAAGGTGCATTTGACAGGAATAAATGAGGGATCCTGCACTTCAACTGCCAATTTCAACAATACAATTTTTTCAATAAACTTTCAGCTAATTAAATAGTAGAAGAGAAAATGCATTGATGCTGGGTAGTTTGACATTCATCTCTACAAAGACTACAAATGGCTGAATATATGGGTGAACACTGGGCCAGTAAGAGAGATCTGTGATCACCAGTAGTTTATTCCTGACAAAGCCAAGTCTGTGGATGCAGTGTGACTTTCCAACATAGAACAACTGATGCAGCATTTCCATTACTGTGACCAAACTGAGCAGACAGCTCGTCAGTATCAGCATTGTTCTAAAGCCAAGCAGAGTAAAATTCATGAAGTGCGTTTGATTATACAAGCTTGCACAGTCACTGCCCAAGCACCGATGCTACTAAAAAGTTTGGAGAGAGCACACACTGCATCTTTCAACAACACAAAGTGTATGTTCAAATGATCACAATACATGGATAGTGTGAAGTACACAACAAGGTGTTATTGCAGATATTGTCTACTGTACTCTTCTCTAAGTAAAATGACTTTAAGCTGCCTTTGGGATCTTCACATTCATCCTTTTCAAACCATAAGCACTTTTCTCTTCCCTTTAAGATGGTGCTATTAACTAGGGGATCATTGCATTCCTCTCCTAAAAGTTTTTTTTCTTATCTGCAATGTAATATAAATAGATTCAAACCATCTTTTCACTTCAGACTCTCCTGAACGCTGTTAAAGGAAAATACACATGGGTGGTCATGTGGAAAATGGGTTTAGGGAAAAATGCCTAATGGAACCCAAATTCCCTTCTCTAATGAATTTAAAAGAGTGGGACTTCCAGGTTCCTAACAATCATATTTCATGGGAAGCACAACAGTAAAGTCTTAGGTGGGTTGTTCTCTGTGGTGGAAATACAGCTCAGAAACGTTGTTTGCACATTTACCTTGTCTTATTTTTAACATCCTGACCACAAGAGAATAAAATGTTACTTAGAGGTACACAGCTTTATTTTAAATTGTATTTTTATTGACACTTTTATTGACATTATTGACATTTGTAAGAAATCATGACTTTCAAAAATAACAGTATACACACAAGTCAATAAATTATCCTGAATTAAAAACAGCAGTACTACATCACATTTTGTAAAATGTTCAGCCTGAAAAAATACAGGACAAAGTCTGTTCACCGCAAAGTTGTTTCCATGTTTATTAATATTAAAACTCATACAATTCCTTGGAAATTGTACATACCATACAATAAAGTGCTGTTCATTAACAAGGTGCCCATAGCCTACAGTCAGCACAAAAAATAATCAAGGGATCCATTCATTTCTATTAATGGGGAAAATGTGGAACTCTGCCAAAGATAGAAACCAGTGGACTCTAGTCTTCTATGTCCTGAACAGGCAAAACCTGAAGCTGCTTCATGAAAGTCAGTTGTCATTCTAACCTGTAACAGCAGAAGTTACAGGTCCATATCCCTGGAAAAGTCTATACAGTATATCCACAAAATTGGTGTCAGTGAAGCAGCTCTAGGATTTGTTTGTTGATAAAATTATTGCTAGAGGCTTTTCTATCTTTGGAAGACTTACTAATTTTCAAATTTAATCTGTTTAATTTGTTCTGTTTGACGAGCGATTTTACTGGTATTTTAATGGTAGAATATATTAAGGAATGGGATGAGAGGGGGCAAAAAAAAGGGTCTTAATTCAAACTCCTGGTTTTTATGATTCCAATAAGATAGAGTTAACCACAGAACAAGGCTGCCTTTTTCTTTCATTATTAAAGTTGAACCAACTCTGAAATATTTTCCATTTAAAGGCTACAACCAACTGCAATAACGAAGTGTTTCATTTTGTTCACATACAAACATGTTTACAATAAAACACTCAATAATTAATTGCTGACTCAAACATCTGCTCTTATTCAAAGAGCTGCATTATAAGATAATGATGCAAGACTGAGTTCAGGCTTTTCCAAATATTAGTTTTATTACAGAAGCAAGTTTTGAAATGAACCTCACTCTAAGTCATTACACAACTGTATTTTGTTCATTTGACAACTTTGCCCGATTTCACCCCCATGAATCTGTATTATGTAGTGTCCAGTGAATACAGCATGTGCCAGAGGGCAATTCCCGTAAAAAATATTTAAAGTATTGAATGTCATGAATCAATTCCATGTCAAAGCGTATTTCCCGTCACAGTCTTGTTCAGTCTACACCTGTATTTCTGCCTCCAAGAGGCTTGCAGTGAGCGGTCCTGAGTCTAGTCTGATGCCCCCCACCCCAGTCTCTGAGACCACTGGTGAGGCGCTGGGGGTCCTGATGGTGAGCGAAGACAGCGATGGGGAGAAATTGGGGGTCATGGCTGAAGGGGTCAGTCCTGTGTTCCTGTCTAAGGGAGAATAGGCATATTTGGGGTACGAGGGCCTCCTGCTCAGCGTAGCCATGCGCCCCGGCATCCGGGGAGGCACAGTCCTGATGCCGGGCTGAGCCACTCCGGTTATGAGTGGCGGCGGGTGCATGAGACAGCTCGCCTCAGCTGCTAAGTCCTCATGGCCGCCTTGAAGCTCCTCGTCGGGGAGCATTGCAATATCGGTGAAGACGGAGGCCAGAGGCTGGAAGCGCGGCTCCCAGTCCAAAAGGTAGTCCCATCCATAACTACCATGCAGCTGCTCCTCTGGACCTACCAGTGAAGAGAGGGACCCCGCGGTGCCATGGCTTTCCAAGAGAGGGATGTACCCTCTCAACCCAATGCTTTCCTCCAAATCCCCCACCCTAAGCATTGCGGGAAGGAGCGCCTCGCCCCCTCCCTCCTCTTTGAAGTGGTGGAGGCTTTCTGCACTGGCCATCCCTGTGACTAGACTTTTACCGATGGATACTGTGTGCTCCGGCCCTGCCCCAATGGAGCGGCAGGAGATATTGTCCCCTGGAATGGCAGAGTTCAGGATCTCCGACGTCTGTTTGCTCTGCATGGATCCAGCCCTTTTACGGCAAGGGAACTCATTAATCCATTTGATCTCCTGGTCCTCCGCCGTCTCACCTTCTGCTGAACCGCGACCGCTTGAGTCTGAATGCCTGTATGGGTTGGATATGTCCTTCTTTGTCAATATGCTGTTGGGCCGTTTCAACTCCTGCAGACAGACAGCGTTTAACGATTGGCTGCTCGATCTGCCGAACGAGCCTGTGCCGTCGTTCAAGTTAGTAGCAATGGCGGCGGCCTTTTTGATGGCAGCTTCTCTGATCTTGTACCGAAGAACCAGAGCCACAAAAATTATGAGGAGAAGGAGGAACATGAATAGCGAGACACCCAGAGTGAGCATGTGCACATTGAGGGGCACCCCGATGAGTGCCTCCGCTGAGCTGGAGATGTTGATGGACACCAGGCAGGTGGTGGTCCTGGAGTCCAATCTGGGACTGCCTGCAGACACCATCAGCTCCACAATGTCCTCTCTGGCTTGGCTGCCTCTTCTGCGATACACAGGACCTGCCACAAAGACGGCACCGATTGTTTTGTTAATGGAGAAAAATGGCGAGGGGTTTACCAGCGAGTACTCCACCAGCCCGTCCACTCCTCCATCGTGGTCCATGGCCATCACAAAGCCAACTGTCTGTCCTAGCTTGGCGTTCTCAGGCAGGAGGAAGCGGTACTGCTTCTGGGTGAAGACGGGGCTGAACTCATCCACTCCCTTGATGGTCACCTGCACCCTCACTGTGGCCGCCTTGTCACCTTTGTCCCTGGCCTCCACTACAAAGCAGTACTCACTCTCGCGCTCATAATCAAAGGTCTGTCTGGTATGAATGTCGCCTGTGTGCGGGTCAATGGCAAACACCTCCTTCCTTTCAGGGCTGCCGCTGCCATAGTCCATGAAGCAGGAGGAGAGGATGGAGTAGGTGAGCTGGCCATAGGGCCCCAAGTCATTGTCAACAGCATGGATGGAACAGGCGGGGGTAAATGCAGGGAGGTTCTCCAACACGGAACAGTTAAACGTAGGGAACATGAAGTATGGCGTGTTATCATTCTCATCCAACACAGTGATAAAGACCACTGTAAAAGCCACTTTACGTTCCTCAGATGATCCCCCACCATCAGACGCCTGAATGGTCAGCGTATATTTCGGGTCTTCCTCATAGTCGAGTGAGCGGTTGACAATCAAAAGGCCAGACTGAGGGTCCAGCTTGAGGTGGCCTTTGCTGTTCCCCGAGATAATGTCGTAACGCAACAGGCCATTGGTTCCCAGGTCAGGGTCCTGAGCGCTGATCTGGACCAGCCTGGTACCAGCTAAGCTGTTCTCACTCACCTGGGCATGGTACTCTGTACTGACAAATACAGGGGCATTGTCATTGCAATCGGTCACAGTCACCATGACGACAGCGGAGCTGTTCAGTGGAGGTGTTCCTCGATCGGACACACTCACTGTTAGTGTGTAGCTCTCAGTGGTCTCACGATCTAAAGGGTTACACAGGACAAGTTTTCCTATGTTCTTCTGCTGGTTCTCAATGTGAACCATGTTTACTTCCAGACAGAACTGCCTCTCCTCATTTCCCCTGATGATGGCGTAGTCCAGGTGGGTATTTTCAGGGCCCCAGTCTTGGTCCTCTGCAAAGAGGGTCAGTAGGGTGGTGCCTGTGGGTGTGTCCTCTGGGACAGTGAGCGTATAGGTGTCCTGCTGGAAGAGAGGGGCGTGGTCGTTGGTGTCCAGAATCAGCACATCTATGGAGGCAATAGTAGAGCGTACGGGATCTCCCTCGTCTCTGGCCTCGACCAGAAGCTGGATCAGATTGCTGTTTGTGATGACCTTCAGGGGCTTGTTGGTGAAAACAGACCCTGCAAGACAAATTGCTTTTTGTGAAATTGATTTAAACTATAGGCTCTTTAAGTTTTGAAAGGTAACATTTATTTAAAACACAAAACTGCCACAGACATATTTATTAAAACAATATATTGCAGTCATTCAGTCATAAACACATATTCAAACATTTGTCTATTTTACCTTCCAATTCCAATCCACCAAAAGAAAAACCTAGCAAGTGAACTCAGCAACATAAGACTGCTGTCTGTCTGTCTGTCTGTCTGTCTGTCTGTCTATCTATCTGTCTATCTATGAATCTAATGCCCCAGGTTGGATTTATTAATACTGAGGCCCTACAGCAGCACAGTTCATTGTAGTGCAACACATAGATATGGAAAAATGGAGACGCACCACAGAAAGCACCATATAAAATGTCTGGATTCTGAGAGCTTTACTCAACATTGATGCACATTTCACTTCCCATTAGTACCCTTCACCACAAAACTGGGCAAACACATTTCTCAGATATTAAATTCTGGAATTCAAACCTGATAGGAGCCTATAAATCACACTTGAGTGAAAAAGACATGCTGGCCAGTATTGCGTAGTGCTGGTCTAAGTTGGATTTATCTTCACTCATGGCTTTTGGGACTTTTAAATGGGAGATAATAAGAGAGGCATGGCTCCTTAGTAGTACTTTATCTCACTGACCTCTAATTGCCTGTCTCTCCTGCTAAATCTCACTCCTTTCTCTCTCTCCCTATCCATGGTGCTCATTTGCACATCCAAGTCTACAAAAATATAAACAGCACTACTGGCAGAATGAATACTCTGGATAACCTTAGATACTGTATGCCGAGCTGCTCATAACCAGGCAAAGTCTTTCTGTTGGCGCGCACCACTTAAGCTATGCCAGAAAAATGGATTTTAATGGGGGGAATATGAGAGATGAATATGAAAATCAGACTGCCAGACAGTCATAAGACATGAAAATTGTAAAGCGTGCGGTAATAGCTTTACAACTTTTGACAGAATGTGGCATGAAGCAGAGTACATTTTGTATCATTTTTGGGATTTTTTTTCTTTTGGTGACTTGCCAGGATCTATAAATTCAGCCTTGAATTCTGGGAGATTTTGTTGTATTTGGGCTCAGTGTGTGTTGATGGGAAAGGTCTTAGTCTATAAAATAAACATTTTATTTGATACCAGTAACAGTGAATTATTACTTTACACTAAGTACTTAAATGTGTTGACAAATACTGTTGATAAAGACAGTTCTTTGCAGTTTGTACTTTGTTGTCAATGGGAGATTTGGGAATCTGAGCTATTGCAGGATGTGTTTTCTATCAGTAGACCTGTTCTTACCATTATCTGGATGGATGTGAAAGCCCTGTAAAGGAGATGAGAGCAGTCTGTAGGAGACCTTGCCATTGAGTCCAGAGTCTCTGTCAGTAGCTGACACTGACACAACTAGTGTGTTGGCTGAGGCCAATTCTGACAGTTCCACCTGGAAGAGAGATCCAGCAATAATGAGTCATATCTGCAGCGAGATCATCATGCATATATGTAGAGATTGTAATGTTTATGGCAGTGACTATAGACATTTCATATTCTTTTTCATGGCTTGATGACCTAAACCAGTTGGTGTGTATGGACAGTTAAGTGATGCTGTTGAGGCACCCAAGGCAAGATTTTGAATTTTATGACTACACAGTTAGTAAATGTGTGTACAACAAATTGATGAATTTGTGAAAAAAATAAATCTTACAGCAGAATATTGTTGCAATATTGTTACAATTAAAAATTGCTGGCATTGTTGTGTCAGTAATCAACATCACAGAAGAGGGCTGTACCTGGTAGGAGACCTGGCTGAAGTCCGGAGCGTTGTCATTGACATCCAGCACTTGAACTTTAACCTCTCCTGTGGTCTGGTGGAGGGAGTCAGACGCCCAGACTCTCACAGTGTGCTCCGTCTGCTCCTCGTAGTCCAGGGCTCGTGTCAGGGTCACCACACCGGTGTAGCGGTCGATAGCGAAGCAACCATCGGTGCTGCTGTTGTCCGCAAAGCTGTAGGTGATGGTTGAGCTGAGGTCCACATCGTTCACGGTGACCTGGGTGACCATGTAACCTGCTGGCAGATCTACAGTACATACATAACCCATAAGATGTCAAGAAAAGTGGACTATTGCATAGAGCACATTGATAATTTAATCACACTACTACACTCCCAGATATCAATCATTTTCTAGATGGTTCATAATAGACAGATTTATATGAAAGCTGTGGGGGTTGGTCTTACTCTCTGCTATAACCACAGGCTCCATGGGGGGGATGGCAGGACTGTTGTCGTTGATGTCCACCACTTGGACCCTGATGGTGGTGGTGCCGCTGAGGGGAGGGCTCCCCCTGTCTGTCGCCTGCAGAACCAGCCTGCAATATAAGTGGAGTAAGAAAACATGTATTAAGAACGGGGAATGAAAGGGCAGTAAGAGAAGCGCGTTCATCTTGTTATTCTAACAGAAAACCATAAATGCCATGAATGGTTAGATAATGCTAATTAGTGTGTAAAGTCAGCGCACTTGTATGAGGCAGTGATCTCACGGTCCAGTAAAACATTGGTGGCGAGGATCCCACGCACAGAGTCCAAGATGAAGGCATCGTTATGGTTACCAGACACGATGGAGTACTCGATCTGCCCGTTCACGCCGCTGTCAGCATCAGATGCAAACACCTGCAGCAAATATGGGAAGCAATAACTTTTAGAGTCATAGTTACACTCACTTTACATTACAGTAGGCAATATTAGTGGAAGCAACTCACCAAATATGATACAATATATGACATACATGCTTGGTTTGGTAATGTCAAACCACTATTAATTCATAGTGTGTACCTGCATGATGTAGGTGTTGTGCACTTGCCCCTCCCAGACTGCTGTTCTGTAGTAGCTGTGTTCAAACACTGGAGCATTGTCATTGACGTCCAGCAGGCTGACGGAGACCCTGCAGTGGGCCGTCTGCAGCCCGTTGTCAGCCAGCACCACCAGCTGGATCTGACGGCTCCCCTCAAAGTCCAGGGAGTCATCTTTCTGCACCCTGATCTCACCTGGATGAGAGGGACAAAAAGAGGGGAGGTGATAAAATAACTTCTGATCTATCATCAAAAGGTGTAAACAGAAGCATTGCTATGTTACAGTTTTTGTAGAAACCCATAAGTATTTAATCCTACTTCAGTATAACAATGTGTATTTGACTCTTATGTAACATTGTGTGTCTACATCATCAGACTTCGCATTACATTATGCATATACGAATCTTGTAAAACGGAACAAAAAAAAAACTAGTACCAGACCCTAATAAAGTCAGGCTTCCAATTCCTGCTTCAGGAAAAACTTAAACAATATTATGAACTGAAATGGCGTGTCAAAGAGGGTTTATTTTTTATTTTTTGTCTTTAGTTGAAAGTACGAAATATGACCACTACTACAACAAGAGGCCAAAATGATTGAGGTCGTCTAGTCTCACAAATAAACAAAGTGCATGTTGGTGAGGGATCTGAGGATTTGGAAAGCGAGGGTCATTCTCTGGATAGTTTTGTGGAAAGTAAGATGGATGAGTGGAGAGAATGTTCTGCGCTCCATGCCCCAGCATAACCCAAATGAGGAAGAAAATGAGCATGGGGTTCCTGCAGACAATTAATGAAAGAATGCTATGTGCTAATTACAACCAGCAAACTGAAGCCCAACAACAACTTCAGATGGACAGATTAGTCTTCAAAAAGCGAGAGGAAAACAGTATTGTTTTGTTTGTGAGGTGATGTCACAAGTTTCTTACCTGTGTGACGGTTGAGGGTGAAAATTTGATTCTCATTGCCACTAAATATGCTATATGTGATCCTCTGTCTGTTGCTGTTTTGGTCATTGGCTTCCACTTTTGCAATCCATGTGCCTTGACAAAGACAGAGTGAATAAAAACATTAAAATACTTCATAAAGCTATCTGTGAAGACAATATGAATTGAAGTGGGAAAACGTACCGGCTCTGCTGTTCTCACTGACAGTAGCATTGTACGCTTTGTTTGTGAACTGCAGTCCTTCCTGCTTTCCCTTTAGATGGATGAACACCAGGCAGGTAGAGGTTAGAGCCGGTCTTCCTTGGTCTGCCACTAGAACCTGCAGCTTCCTCCCAGAGAAACCGGCTCTCAGTGGCCTTCTCAGTGAAATCTCTCCTGACCTACTATTGAGGCCAAAGACACTGTCTTCCTCGGACAAGCTGAACTGTACGGTTCCATTCTCACCCCGGTCGCCGTCTGTTGCTGTCACTGTGGTAACTATCTGGTTTGGCGGAGTCCTCATGGAAACCCATGTGTTGATGGGATTCTGGCCGCAGACCGGCGCATTGTCATTCACGTCCTCCACGTGTATGGTCACCGACGCCACAGAGCTCTGCGGCCCCCTGGTGCAGCCATCGGTGGCCATGGCTCTGAGGGAGTACTGGGCCCTGCTCTCCCTGTCCAGAGGCCTGGTGGTGCGGATCACTCCTGTGGAGGCGTCCACCGAGAACGCCCCCTGGCTGCTGTCCTCCGTCAGGGAGTAGCTCACTTCCCCGTTGGGCCCCTCGTCAGCGTCCGCGGCGCTCAGACGCAGGACCTCAGCGCCCGCAGGCAGGCCCTCGCTGACGGCGCCGTGGTAGCTCTTACGGGTGAAGGAGGGGATGTTATCGTTCTGGTCCAGCAGCACCAGCTGGAGCTCGGTGGAGGACCTGAGGGGGCTGGGGCCGTAGTCGCGGGCCTGTATGGTGAGAGTGTAGTTCTGCCTTTCCTCCCGGTCGAGGACCTCTGTGGTGCTGACAGCACCTGTGAGAGTGTTGATGATGAAGCGACCGCTGTAGTCCTCGCCTAAAGACAAAATGAGACAACCTATAGAAATTAAAACTAATACAAGAGTCAAGATTCAAGATTCAAGATTTCCTTTTAATTGTCATTGTCAAGTGCAATGAAATTGCATTTGCAGCTCTCTGAGTTTGATACAAACTAAACAATAATAAACAAGTAAATTAAATAAAAGAAATAAAAACTGAGTGGAAAAACAGTGAGCAAAGTGTATTGTCATTCATTTAAAAACTTAAGAGTAGTTAGGTTAAAACTTAAAAGTTAGTTAAAAACTTGAAAAGTAGTAGTAATAGAAATTATTCAAGTCAGTATGATGTAGAGTCAGATACCAGATCATATAACATATAATAGCGTGATATGTGGAAGACTATCTGGGCTCCTCACCTAGTATGGAGTACTGTATGGTGCCGTTCTCTGCGTGGTCCGGGTCGGAGGCCTGCGCAGTGTGGATGACCCCGGCCGGCAGGTTTTCTGGCAGGCTGATCTGGAAGGATGACTGCATGAACTCCGGAGGGTTGTCATTGTCGTCCAGCACAGAGCATCGCACTGTGGCCGTCCCAGACAGAGGCCGCGTCCCGCTGTCACGAGCCTGGACTGGGGAAAGGAATTGACAGGGATAATAGAGGACAACTAAGGCAAGGCAGAGGGGGTTAAAACAGTAGCTCCCAATGATCTACTGTTTTCATTTCAGTTCTTGGACTCAATTCCATGCAAAATCTCTACCTATAGATGGTAAGCCATTAAGTTCAAAGCATCAAAACCAGCTGGAAAGGGAAAAAATGAAATATGCTTATTGGAAAGCAGCTCATAGGGGCTATAGTCTGTAGCATAGACTATAGTTACAACAATCCCTTTAACAAGTTAATGAAAATCGCATATGTGTTATGTTTAGAAGTGTATGGAAATTCACTTATGATCCACTTTTGATCCACTCAACCAATGCTACATCAATGCAATTGTGGTTGGTATTCTCAGTCCCAAAATAGAGCAATGAACCAGTGATTTTTTTCCTCAAGTGCTAGCTCCATCTATGCTGCCAAAAGATTGAAGCAAGATTACATTTGTAATAGCGGTACAGACAAGAGGCTTAAGCTAAAAAAAAAAAAAAAAAGACATGTCTACATGAAGTATACTAAAACAGCATTTAATACTTGCTGATATGAACTTGCTATTTTGTTTCTTTTCCCAAATTCATCTGCAGCCAGAGAAAATTGTCCACACATATTTTGGTTATTTCACAATAACCCCTGTGTGATTCTGGCACAACTTCAAGACATCTTGGCTTTCCTGTTATTACATTTCATTATTAGATTTAATTGTTCATCATGCCCCTGACTGTACAAATATCATGATACCAACATCTGAAAGCAGTTTATCACTAAACATTGCTGAATACTTTGAATGTAATTACATGCCCATGAGAGAAAAAAAAAACACTTCAAAAGGCCTAGGGTGCAGCAGCACAGTCAGTAGAAGTTAGTTATACCTCAGACCCTTAAAAGTCTACTGTTTCCTCGACATAAATCAATCTGCTGAATAATGTTGCATTCATACAGAGGGCAGACCTTGAATTCTTTATGACTTTGGCTGTGAAGCATGGCAAGAAAGAGCTACAGAATAAGAAACAGAGAGGGGTAGAGAATGACAAAAACGTCTGTGCTTGAGAGACTTTAGAAGATTGCTTTTTTTTTTAGATGTATTTTCTTTAGCTATTTCATCTTATATATTTAGATATTTTTAGAAATTTTGGAACCCTGCAGTGGAAAGATATGACAAGCCAAGCAGTGACTTAAATGTGCAGCTGAGCAAGAACATTCTGCAAAGTACAGAATGACAGACTTTTAAAAATGAGTCCACAGTTATTCTTGATATCACACGCTAACCAACCTCATTAGAAGAAGTTTTAATGATACAAAAGACAAAATCATCTCTCCAATTTGTATTGATTCAGTATCAAATGATTTGTGTGATTGCTGTGGTTCATTTGTCCCATTCTCAACACATATTGTCGCTGTCGGGTGAAAACCTTGTATCTCCAAACTGTTAACTTTTTAGGAACTAAGAAAAACAGCCTTGTTTTCAGCTTGACCACCATGTTTTGTTGAGTTTATCCAATGAGTCTTCATCAGTGTTGTTGTAGAAATTTCTCAACCCATAGAGAACCAGGTAATCCTCCAAGTGAAGTTAAACCATGAAAATCACCAAAAAAGAGTTGTGAAGTTTTCACATGACAAAAGTGATTTATTCCCATTCAACTTTTTACTCCTTAGTGAGTATTGTTAGCGCTACTGTACCACTTCTCTGTCTCTCGGGTGTAATAGGTCTTAACTCTGTGTGTGTGTGTGTGTGTGTGTGTGTGTGTATAACAGCGCGTGCTTGTTCCTGTGTCCTACCTCTGAGAGTGAAATGTTGGTGCTGCTCTCTGTCCAGGTAGGCGGTGGTGGTGATCAGACCGGTGGAAGGGTTGATGCTGAAGAGCTCGTACCCCGGGCCGGGCAACAGGCTGTACCACACCACCGCGTTCTCCTCTGTGGAGGGACACAACAAGTCTTACACTCTATACCAGTGATTCTCAACCTTTTTCATATCAAGGACTCCTAATTTAGTCCACATCAGGGCCACAGACCCCCATTTGATGAGATTTTGTCTCTTGGACCTAAATCTGAGAACATTTTTATTGTTAGATATGATTTTGTCCAGAATTCCAAGACTATCTGTATTGTAGATAGAGAGATAACAGTTAAACTATGACCAAAATAGTCATTCTTCCACATTCTCTAAATGCGTTAACTTCTTGTAAAAGAAATAATGGTGAAGTTTAATAATTCATCAATTTGCTGGGGACCCCCTGGAACCCCCTCAAGGACCAATGGTGGTCCCCGGACCCCACGTTGAGAACCACTGCTCTATACAGTACTGAAAACACTATAGTGTATATATATTCACTAGACTGTGAGGAAAAATGGAAATGAAATGGTGTAAAATGAAAAAGAAAACTGCTCAGAAGCTCCCAGAATTATTATGGCGATTATGAATATGGCAATTCATATAGCCTTTGTAATGAATCATATATTGTTCAATAAAAGGCAGGCGTATACATAAAAATGATCCAGTTCTTATTAACAAGCCTTTTCATGTCTAGAAAAAGCAGTGCAGACTTGCACTGCACTACTTTCCCAAACCATGCTCATGCTTTCCATCAAAGCTAATAAAGTCCTGTTTTGTGCAATATAAATGATGACGCTAAAATCATTTGACATCGCCCCTTTTAATCTTAGCTTTAAAATACATTAATAAAAATTCCAGTCCCAAGTTTCAGTTTAGCACCTCATTAGGTCAGACCATGTTTATAACCCCTTCCATTTCTGCAAGGCCTTATCTGATTTCCAAATTGAAACCAGGACCTCAGGTATAAATCACTAGATATAATCTGTCACTTGAAAAAAATGACAGGGGGGGAGAGGCCTTGGCTAACCTTTACTTGAGCCCTATGCTGCGCTATTATTCAAGGCCAAGGTATGAGCCCTGCTGTCGTCCGGTCTGGCTCCGATCCACAGCCGGCTCACACACTCTGCCTGCTGCTCACATGTTTCTCTATGGTCGCTCCTCTTGCAGCCGCCCGAAAAGTGACACAAGTTACACTGAAGAAGTTTTGCATTGGTGTGGGCCATGGTTCTCTCTCTCTCTATCTCTCTCTCTCTCTCTCTCTCTACACTATAGGTGATGAAGCTAACCATTAACCAGCAGCTGTAGCAGAACTATGCATGTGGTTTACATCATCTTTTGCAGGACCTCTACAGAAATTGTCTGGGGTGCAAAGTAAAAAGTACGGCTGTCCCCTGTTCACCCCGACGGACAATGAACAGGGGTGCAGCGCTCTGGGATATGGGAGAGGTATGTGAGAGGTAGATGTTTGGCGGGGAGGAAACAGATGAGGGGGGATGTTGAAAAGGGAAAAGGGAAGGAACATCAGCGTCATGCTCTCATTAAGGTTTACTTGACAAGTAAAGCTTACCGGGAGCGTAATTCACTGTGTGACTTCATTTTTACCCAGCACATAAGATCACTCTGGATATGCACACACAGTTTTCTGTGTCACAATAAACTGAGGTTAACAGCAAGTAAACAGTAAAGCCTGCATAATCATGAGTGTGATATTTAGCAAATAATTGTGAGAATTAACAGAGAGCAGTTGCAGCAAAACCACCACACATTTGCAAGTCCTAATGTAAATGGGTTTTATTAGAATGTCCAAAGAGCGTGCGCATGGAAACTCTGATGTGTTGATAAAATCTGACCATGAGAGTACTGCTAATAAAACTGTATTTGCTCCAGATTTATATTATATAAAAGTTTCATCATAACCCCAAGGAGAGCACAGTTACTCTGAAGTAAAAAAGGTTATGAACATTTACTCAGCAAATGTTCTTGAGTCAAATGGAGGATGAACAGAGAGAGTAATGTAAGGTTAGCTGTCACATGCATTGATATTGCACATCTGATTTGACTGACTCCAACACATGGAATCTGGATACAAAGACGAACACAGGCACAAAACAATGGTCATCTTCAGGGAGTGTTGGTGAAAAAACACAAATGATAATCAAATAAGACTGGTGGGAGCGCAGTCTGAGCATGCCGCAGGTTCCAGGCGAGGCGATGCGAGGAGACAGATGAAAACACGGGCCTATTAGCACAGATGGTTCGGATTATGGAAATCATCACAAGAGAGGACCTTTCAAATCTCCCAGAGGAGCCGTGTGCTTGCTGTTCTTGGACAATTCTCACCCCCAAGAATGTTAGTTCACATCGAAACCCGGTCCTGTACAGATCCTCCTACCACATGCCCTCCACCTCCGTGTGCCAACAGTATTTAAAAGGCCTCGCACTGTCAACATGAGGAGGAGAAATGGGATTTAGGAGGCCCCGCGCACAACGTGTTAAAATAAACAGGGCTGATGTGTAGATTTGCGAATACGATTAGGGTTCAGGTGAATGTAATTTGGTGTGATGTACAGTTAAACTAGCGTACGAAAAAGCAACACACATAGAGGAAAGGGCAGTGGTTGGTTTCAATCAAACTGCTAATGGAGTGCGACAAAACAGAAGTTAACCTTGATTCATTCCACCACTTAAGTTTCACCAAAGCTAGCAGGGTGAGGCCGACATGCATTCTGTCAGTTAACACTATGCGTTACTAATGATGAATATAAATTATGTGGCCAAGGCTTAAACAAAAAAGGGAACAGGGGAATTTTCTTTTTATCCCATTAAAGTCTTAAAGTATTGTTATTCTTTGTAAACATACGATTGGTTATGTGCAACAGAATAGAAACAATATTCCTTTAAATTCTACTATAATGTCATATCATAAATTCCTGTGGAGCACACAGGCTTTGCCCTTTAGTTTTTTTGTTTCTTTTTTTTTTTTTTTTGCTATTTGGCTGCATGTTGGTAGGCTTTAAGGACACCTAACATGCTAGTGCTGCCATCTAGGCATTTTAGATGCATATTGTCACCTACTCAACTCACTTCCACAGGATGGTATTTCAGGCTGTACTTGAATGGTTTTGTTTCATCAAATAACTCCCAAATGTAACATAGTTGCAAATTTTAGAGAAGAATTGACTCCTCAGCTTATTTACCTGTCATTTGTGCAAGCAAAACCTTTCTGTTCTTGACTCTTTGTTTTCATTCATAACACTAAGCACCTCAGCTTGTTAACCAGGTGTACCAGCTATGCCAAATGTTTAGAAATATACTTTAGATTTAGATTTGAAAAAAGAGAACACATTTTCTGGGTTGTAATTACAAAATCATAGTTTGTGGAAAAATGATATACTGTATCAGAGTTCGATACATTATAATTCATTCTTTTTATCTTCTTTATATATTTTGCATTGTTTCTTAATATTTTTGCACTGTAATGTCTGTAATATCCCTGCCCATCTATTGCTATGAGATTTACAAACAGCTACATTAATTTTAATTTTGGAATGTTCTATCACTAGTTCAGAAAATTTGGTTTGTGAAATGTGTTTAAATATAAGTCAATATAAGTAACAGAATGCAAGTCTGCTAGCCATGCTGAACTTTATATGAAAAAGACACATGACTTACACATGACTAACAGAGAAAATCAAACCCAAGAGATAATATCCACAGCTCAAAATTATTACCTGAATCCTTATCAGCAGCAGAGACTCTGACCACTGGCTCTCCAGGATCTCTGTTCTCCGCCACACTGGCACTGTAGACGTCCTGCTGGAAGACAGGTGGCTGGTCGTTCACATCCCCCACCTCCACTGTCAGGGTGTGGGTGGAGGAGAGGCTGGGCCGGCCCCAGTCCACCGCCTGGACGGTGAGGCGGTGGGAGGGTTGGGCCTCGTAGTCCAGAGGGGCGGAGAGATACAGGAGTCCTGCAGAAGATGGGAAAGAGTTAGAAAAAAAATGTCCAGAGGGGGGAATCATTTCCCAATCTTGCTGGCAGAAATGGGTTTAAACCTTTAGAAGTGATACACAATGAACTGGAGAACTGGAAATTTTCATATTTGGTGTGCAGAATGTATTCAGTGAGAAACAGTCCATTAATTCATTGATCATGCAAAAAGCATGTAAAAAGCTTACCTGTTTTCTCCTCCAGGGTGAAGAATCCTTCCTCGTTACCCGCCACAATGATAAAGGAGACCAGGCCATTTTCACCCAGATCTCCATCCACAGCCACAACATGATGCAGCAGACTCCCCACCTCTGCATCCTCTACCACCTGAATCGAGTCAGACGATATAAACACCGGGCGGTTATCGTTCACATCCAGCAGGAAGACCTGAGCTGTCACCGAAGTCTGTTTACGGTCGACCTTCCTCTTCGCCCGGTCGGTGGCGGTTACAGTGAAGGCAAAGCTCGGCGTGGTCTCGCGGTCCAAGGGCGCCGCTACAGTCAGGCTTCCCGTGCGGGGGTCGATCTGAAAGGGGAAGGGTGGCGACGACCCGGACAGTCCCGGTTCAGGGTCAGAGGTCAAGGAGTAGCGGAGGGCGCTGTTAGGCAAGCTCCCGTCGGCGTCCTTGGCGTGGAACGCAAATGCCAGCGCTCCGACCGCAGCATCCTCCCTCAGACCGAACGTGACCAGCTTCTCGGGGAACCAGGGCGTGTGGTCGTTCACATCCTCCACCATCACACTGACCAACACAGACCGGTTCGTCCCGGGAGCGAGTCCTGCATCTTCGGCACGCACCACCAGGAAGTACTGCGCGGCAGACTCGTAGTCCAGCAGCTGGTTAACATATATGTCGCCAGAGGAGCTGTCGATGCCGAAGTGGACACTCCCGTCGCCCTCAGAGATGGAATACTGGAATCTGCCCCTGTCTGAAATGCTGGCAGAGCCGATGACAGCTGCAGGCTCGGCGTCTTCTCTCACCGAAAAGCGTCTCACAACTTGGTGGTCTGAGCTGCCGACCTGAGCTTCAACTCCATGAACCTGAAGATTAAATACATATAATATCATTCAACAATTAAAAAGACTCAAAACTGAAACTAAGAACGAATACCATCAACAACAAAAATTACTATATTTGATCCAAATATTCAGTTCCACCTCATCACTCAGATGGCATCACAGTATGCAGTGGGTGTGTACCTGCACATGAATGACTGCAGTTTCCTCCAGAGGTGTGGGTCCGTTGTCCTTAGCAACTACTTTCAGAGTGTAGTATGTTTCGATGTTCTGGGAGAAAAGCGACGTTGCTCTGATGTCTCCACTCTGACTGTCAATCTCAAAGTGTCCAAGGCCATCATCTTCAAGATCAATTGAGAGAAATAGAGGGTGCTAATGCTGCACAAACTCAGAAGCTCAAAACAAGTGGCACATAAGAGTAAATGTGCATACTCTACTGCTCCACACAATCCAAAAATATAACATTCACAACTTACCTGTGATCAGAGAGAAGGTAACTGTTCCGTTTTCTCCTGCATCTAAGTCTTTAGCGAACACGTTTGTCACCAAGGATCCAGTTGGTAGGCCGGCCCACATCTGCAATAAAGATGATGAACATTGTACAAGATGCAGTTACATTGTACCTCAATATGACAACATATCAAACACATTGCACACTTTTTAAAAACACTATAGCAGTGTTTTTGCTATTTGGGTCCAATGTCTTTCTTGCATCTTTGTCAAGTCAATACTGGTGAGACTTCCAATGTACCTGAAAAGTTATCTTAAACACTGCAGGAACCCACAAAAATCACCTCCACTGATGAAAATATTACTCTAACCTTTTAGATGCCACTTTTCCATGAAAAGTTTCATCATTATGCCTTACACTGTCTAAAAAGAGGGAAGAGAAGCCAGTTCCTCACAAGCTGGATGATGGCACTGTAAATATTGTTCTTTTCAGAAAAAATTGACACGTGGCATGGCATTTTCATTTCGTTTAAGGCAGATTTTAATACAATCTAGTTGCCTATGGCAGTGATAAAATAACACATACTACTTGTAAAGACTTCCTTATAGGTAATTCTTTTTTATGTTTTTAATCTTCTGTTGTTGCCCTCCTTTTGTATAAGTGTTTGCGTTTTGTGCCTTATGTCTCTGGCTCTCTGTTAAGCCTTGTTTTTGCAGAAGTGCTATATAAATAAATTGTCTTCTTAATTTAATTTTGTTTTTTTCAGACCTCCGTACCAAGCTCTGATACTGAAGAAAAGGATGCGCTCTAACAGGCTCATATAGGTTGTTGTAGGAGAATGAGAGTGTAAAAACACGAGTACCTGAACATTCAGCTCCTTGGTGGCAGGCAGGTGGGTGAACTGTGGAGGGTTGTCATTGATGTCAGTGACCAGGATGTGAACAGTGGTGGTGGCGTTGAGGCGCGGGTGGCCCTGGTCTGTCACCATCACCTTCAGGCTGTGCTGGCTACGCTGCTCCCGGTCCAGTGCCACCCAGTTGATTATCTCACCTGGATGGGTGCGGTGAAGAGACAGAAAGGTTTGGACGCTGCACAGCAGAACACAACACTTTACCACTCTGGTGTAGCCGATGTGAATGTTTTACCTGTTTTGGCGTTGATGCGGAAGTGCTTCCCATCCGAGAGCAGGATGTAGGACAGCTGGGCGTTTTTCCCAGAGTCCTTATCCGCGGCCTTGACCGTTCCCACCAGGCCTTGAGGCGACGGCCCCTCCGACACTGTGAAGTAGTAGACCTTGCTGCTGAACTCTGGGGCGTTGTCATTGGCATCCAGCACCAGCACTATCACGCTGGCTGTAGCCGTGGTGTTGGGTAGCGTAGCGTCGCTGGCTGCGGCCACCACCCTAAAACGAAACATGGGTTCTGTCTCATAGTCCAGGCTGCGGGAGAGATACAACCACCCGCTCCTCGGGTGAACCCGAAACGGAGGAGGAGGGAACCCCGCTTCTGGCTCCAAGGAGTAAGCGAGGCCTGAGTTAGATGCGTGAGCTCCCCGGCTGCGGTGCGCCCTCACCTGGATGACCCGTGTGTCTTTCCGGTAGCCCTCTCCTATCTCCACCTGGTAGACTAATGTCTCGAACGCCAGGGTGTCTTCGGTGGCGGTGCGGTCTATGTTGACTGTGAGGGTCAAGGTGGAGCTAAGGGAAGGCTCCCCTTCATCTTTAGCCAGGATCTCAAGGCTGTACCTCTGCCGGGCATCTGAGTGTAAACTCCGATTTAACGTGACTGTTCCAAGGTTGGGGTCAACGACAAAAGTGCCGGTTCCACTAGTCTCCCCTGGCGTTAGGTGATACTGCACCCTCCCATTGGCAGCGCTGTCAGAGTCATGTGCGTGAGCTATGAACAGCACTGTTCCTGGGGGCGTGTTCTGGGACACTGTGACCGTGTCGCTGGCTTTGGGGAAGACGGGGGCGTTGTCGTTCACATCGGCAATAGTGATGTTGACTTGGGTGGTGCTGTAGACAGGAGAGGTGCCGGTATAGGACTGCAGAACCAGCAGGGCGTAGGGCTGGGACTCGTGGTCCAGCGGCTGGCTGCTGGTGATCAGGCCAGACTGCGGGTCGACTGAGAACAAACCCTGAGGGTCTCCAGAAGAGATGCGGTACGATATAGATTCCACAGAGTCTGTAAAGACGAAGAAAAGAGAGATTGCAAATAATTTCAAATAGAGAGATTGCAAATAATTTCTCTGCATATCAATCTCTCTGCACATTGTTTGGGTACAAATAATTCACTACATAGTCGAGAAATTTGTGTACAATTATTTCACAAACATACTCAGTTATTTGCACACAAACACACACAAACATACTGTACACACACACACACACACACACACGCTAGGCAACATTAAGTAATTACAGTTCAAGTCAGACGACCCCCTTAATCCCCTACAAGTGTTTCTGTGTTGAAACAGTAAACTACTGTAACAAGCAGCGAGCAGTTAAGCTTCAAGGGGCTTAAAGGTGCCCGACCCCATTCAGAAGGACACAATGCTGATGTTTCCTGGTTTAAGTTGAGGAGTTAATCTGTTAATTGATTAGACAACCTTAAGTGACTGTCTAGCGCTGTAGAGTGGTTTAGCTGTTGAAGGGAGTCAGTGACTTTGCACCAAGTGGCCTGTGAGGGGATAATCCAGGAAAACTGGAGAGCTGGGAATCCCCCACAGAGACTCTACTCTAGGGGAACTCAAACATTACACAGAATACAAGCTACTATATCTCTTTTCCTTTCTCACAATCCTATTAGCGCTCACAATATGTAAAATGTTACTGACTTTTTCCTGTAATTTTTTAACAAGCTGGGTCAACCTTAGAAAAGAGAGCTGACTACCTGCAAATGCAAACTAAATCAAACAAAACAACACAAAACAAATACAATTATAATAGCAATGACAAGAAATCTTACTTCAGGTGTATGTTCATGTTAAGACTATCTTTATCACTCTAAAAATGTTGATACAATATACTGTACAGCTGTCTCATTTGGATAAGGCGGATTAAAGATTAAACTGTTAGCCCCCCTCTTTACCACCTCTTCATTCCTGCAGTGAGATTGGCAGAACTGAGTGGCAACAAAGCTCGCTCAGTTCTTTTTGTCACATTCATCCATCAGGACAACAATCCTGCCTTAATGTCCAGCATTGGAGAAAATTACTAAAGTAATTAGGTATTTTACTTTGTTAACTGCCTTAAGAAGTAAGTAGGTACATTACAAAGTTACTCATTATTTAAAGTAAATCAGAGTCCGTTTGCGTTAGCCACTTCAAAAACATGCTGTAGTAATATGGCTTGTACTCCAAGTGTGTTGTTAATCATTGTTTTAAGCCAATTTCAGTTTTATCTAGGACACTTAGATTGCAGCATGTTGTTTGCACAAGATGCCATGGGATTTTCACTTTTTTAAAAACTTTTTTAACACAAAAATGAAACAATATGAAAGAAAAATGAGTAAAAACATTCTCATTTTAAAAAGTAGCCGATTTCACATTAAGTTACCAGTTACCACCAAAAAGTAATCTGATTACTCTTACCCCCAACACTGGCAACATCAGTACTGTATTACTGTATTGCATCATTTTGTTTTCTGATTGATTACTGATCAGTTAGATCTTGGTAGGCTTAGGGTTAGTAAAGTCTCTGTAAAGTCCTTTGAGATATGCTTGTGATGAAGGGCGATATATATAAACTTGTAAACTTGACTTGAATCAGCCTCCTTGTCAACCTCATCTCCCCCCATGTGGTCAAATATACAGACTCACTGGCTGGGCTGATGGCCTCCACTGTTCCCACTGAGGTGCCAGGTTGTGCGTCCTCAGGCACGGTGAAGGTGTAGCGTGATTTCTGGAACACAGCTGGAGCCTGGGCGCTACGCACAACGTTGACGGTGACCTCTGCGGGCCGGGCTGACGTCAGGCCCCCGCTGTCCTGGGCTGTTACAGAGAGCTTCACACTGGCAGTGCCCAGGTGGGTCAGAGTGGAGGTTAGGTACAGCACTCCTACAGGGACAGAAATACAGTTAGCATTTAGTTTTATTTATTAGGCTTTCATCTCAACAAGGTGCTATGGTAAAACCTGCAGAATGAGTAGGGAAGATCTCTCCATATCAGTCAATGTCTTGTTCACTGCTCTGGTAGACAGAACGCTGTCTGTGTGAAGACAGATGGCTCGGGCAGTTACTTATTTTTGTCGCCTACATTTACCTCGCAATGTAGCAGGGTCCGTTCTTCTGGAAGCCCCAGTGAGCGAGGTGCAGACGGTGAATCAATACTAATGCTGATATTAAGTTTAGCAAAGCATTTATGTGCTGGTAGACACTAGTTTAGAAATGGTTGCCTCATATGCTACTCATATCAAATGTATTTTATTTACTATCACATTGTTTGTGGCTGAATTCTAGTGCTATCATAGCCAATGGGCATTTCCATGGGGATTTAAAGCAGGCTTTCTGCATCACCCCTACTGTTAAATGACACTGGCAATCATATCACAGAAGCTTACCCAAAGTAAGTAGTTGTTTATCCCAGAATGAGTGCTCTAGGTAACGTGTCACATTGTTTAAGTCACTGAAACAGCCTGAGAAATGATTTAGATACAGTTAATAAACTTAATGAAACTCTTGTACCAAAATGTTACATAATCGTTGCTTCAGTTAATTCCCTGTTTTTGTAAAATGTGTTTATTACAACTCTCTGTTAATACTGTGTGTGGTACTTGCAGCTGATTCGATTACGAGGGCCTCGTCCGCTGTCCAACATAATTACTGATGTCCAAACAGTAAGTGGCTTAAATGAGTTAAGGGCAACTAGAGGGGATGAATTAACCTCTAAAAAATAACTTGGCACAGAAATTACTCTGAGATCCCTTAGCCTGGTTCTAAAGAACTACAGATTCTGATCCTGTTATCCAGTGCATAACTTTTCCCTGTATTCTAGTCTTGATAGTCTATTGCTCTCAGTTTTAACATATGTATGTGGTTTGTTAAAGCAGCTTGGTCAGCTGATTTTATTTTCACCTTTTAATTGCATCAGAGCATTACTCCACTTGAAAAAACAACGTAAGTCATTGAATATTATGTGTCACGCTTACTATCTTATACAGGAGAGTATTCAACAAAACTTAGCGTAACTAAACTAAACTTGGGCAAACCTACCTGTCTTTTTATCCAGTGCAAACAAAGTGGACAGGTCACTAGGAAGGACCTCGTAGGTGACCTGACCGAAGCTGCCTGAGTCTTGGTCAGTGGCGATAACGTTGAGGATCTCTGTGCCAGGCTGCGCATGGCTGCTGATGCTGGTGGCATACTGCTCAGGGTTGAACACTGGAGGGTTATCGTTCAGGTCTTCTACCTCAATGTGCACGTAGGTTTGAGCACTCAGCCCTCCCTGATGATTGCAGAGCGAGAAAAGAAGTGTAAGTCAATACATTTTTGCTGTGTTCAAATTTTGTTTTTACAATCAATATGTAAACTTCAAAAGCTCCAAAGGAGGTTGTTTGATAAGTCAAATGCAATCTGATGTTATTGTGATCACATGATTGCGTTATGAGTCAATGAGTCAGTAACTATTGGTGCATAAAATGAAAGGTCCTGTATACAGTATATCAAAATGAATTATTCAGAAATAAAGCCCACTCACTGGATCTTCAGCTTTGACTAGAATGTCGTGGGTCGTCTGTCCCGTATCTCGATCAATATCCTGCGACACACACAGCTCTCCAGTCTCGGGGTTGATTTGGAAGAGGGGGTGTTTGTCCTGCTTGTCAAAGCCGTCAGACAGAGAGTAGCGCAGTGCACCGAAATCAGGGCTATCTGCATCTGTGGCAACAACCTGAGGAGAGGAGAAATATCTGTGTTACAGTTTCATAAAGATCCTAAGACACTAAAATACTGACATTAACATTTGAGGAACAGGGATGAGACGTGTAAAGTGTGTGTAGTATAATAATGTACTGAGAAGGAGTCCTCCATCTCATAGTTTTCACTATACTTGGCATCTGGTAAGAGACACTCAAACATCCTTTTAATCTCACACAATGACTGACAGTATCAACATGGCGCTGGAAAATTATAACTAGTCTCTATAGGGGTGAGACACCTTGCAGATAAGGATAAGAATGACCCAAAAGATAAAATCCACTGAGGATTACTACTATAGATTGTGTGCAACTATTCACAAGAAGTCTGACTCACCACGAGTCAACAATATAATGCATGAATGGAGTCTGATGAGGAATTATGATTATCTAAATCTGCATAAAAAGTGTGCGCAGTATGATTTGTTCTTGTTGAAGGAGGTAGGCAAGTATCTTTGGAAAATGATGTGGACACTTTTTTAGGAGTGACAGTTCGAGCTGGAACAGTGGTGAAGCTGAGGCAGAACTGTAGAAGTATGTTATCTAAGCATTAGCTTGTTAATGATAAACCACTATAAAAGTTCAGGGAGTTTTCTGCACCTTGACGCCAAATCATCATGAGTAATATTGAAAGTAAAACAATCTTTTGTGCCATCTTAAAAAAAAAACACTTTGGTCCTCCTACATACAAACTACCAAAAAAAAACATAAAGGAAACATCCAACTTTTTTCAGTTTGTTATTGTCTGCATTTAAGTAGCTGGCACTTGGTATGGTAGATTGTTGATAGACAGTATTAGCCAAGATTAAAAATAGTGGTGCTAATCCTGTAGGAGCATAGTGCCAAAGAGAGGACTTGGACCGCTGCACTGTCATGCTTGCATGTCTACAGAACTGCAATCAAGCTAATGTTTACTCGCTGCGAGGGCTGCACTACATGGACAAAATATCATATTACTGTGATGTTATCTAATTGTCAAGACAAACAGAAGAGCACAAGTGCAAGGTGTGAAATGCTGCCAGCAGCTCTACAGTGGCTGATGGGAATATCTCCTACCAAGTTCCTCATTTTATTTCTGGGGGAGGCGTGTCTGCCACACACTTCTCATTCTCACTACTTCACTCTTTGATTGCCTGTAATAAAAACTGAATTTTAAAAAGCCTTTGCATTATATATTTTACATTGTTTCATTCGCAATATCAATATGAATTTGATGTATTGTTCAACCCTAGTAGCTACACATCTCTGATTAAAGAATAGTCTTAAACTGAAGTAGCAGTATTTGGGCTACATCATCCATCATAATGTTCAGATCTACCATCTCTGAATAGTAGTCCTGAATGTTAACAATAATCTTGCTCTGCCAAAGAAGATACATATTATAAAACCATAAAGAAATCCACAGTCGTGGGCGAGAGTATCATTACAGTGGAAAACAGTCAAACAGTCAAACAGTCAAGGTAAAGACGTGCCTTAAATCCATCAGAAGTCCTTTCATGTCTTAGATGACAGAGACACAATTTACTAGATACAGCGCTCACTTTCCAGCCATAAAGGTGATATCATCTTGGACTTTATGAGCCAGATCAGAGGAAGTTTCAGAGCCGCGGGTCAAGGTCTGCTTCGGAGACATCAGTAACACCAAACATGCCCTTGAACCTACATTATGTTCTCACATGTTTGACAACCTGGCTTATACATTTATAACAAATATAGGTTTATAAAATAGTATGCACTGTAAGAAGGTTTGTCCTCTGTTTACTGTTCATGTTGCACTGGCTGTGCTTTAACTGCATGCTTAACATACGTGACCATTCAGTGATGGACACTTTAATGCACAATGGAACCCCTGCTTGATCTCACATACAACTTGTGTACAGTCATAATGCATTAGAAAAATCATATATATGCAGTTGTGATGGCTCTTCGATCATGTCGATCTTGTTTCTGTGGAATCTAAACTCTTCCCTATGAGTCTGAGTGTTTTTCTGATTCCCTCAGAAGCGTTTTGTATGCAAATAGAGTTTGACTGTAATTAGTCTGAGTTCTTCACTTCTGATGGCAGTTAATACTGGCACAGAGTCAACATACTCACCAGTGACTCAGCAGTGTGCTAACTCAGATTTCATCATCAACACATACAACAGAACTTTGTTTATTAACTGCTCAGGAATAGAGAATGGTCTGGAACAAATAGATGAATTCAAAATATTAAATGACTACCTGGCTATTGTTTATATCTGTCTATTTGATCAACTGTTGTCTTTGTTATTATTATAGTTTTGTTTTTTTTACTGATTTTCTGCATTCTATGGGATTGTGTTATTTATAATGCGTCTGTTTTTATTCACATGGCTGCAAAAATAATTTCCCCGTGGGCATAATAAAGTTGAATTGAATGTCAAATGTCAATCATGTTTAGAGATCAGGCTTTAGTGATTAAGGCTTCTTTTGTAATGGGCTTCAGCTTGTGCCAGGCTAGGAGGGTGGTACCAGGCATCACATCTGTCATATCAAAGACACAGAGCTGGACTAGAAAGGGTGTGTGTGTGTGTGTGTGTGTGTGTTGGGAGCAGCCAGGGCCTTTAGGAGGAACACTGATGGCTTTGTGCACAGAGAGAAAGAAGGCTACTTTTGTCCTATGAGATGTGTGAAAAAGAAAGCAAGAGAGAGAGAACGAGAGGTTGAGTGTCCACAGTGGGGACCTTCTTAAACTGCTCTGTGTTGTGTGGTCAATGCGTCTCCTCCATTCTTGTAAAACCATGTTAGTGTATATATAAATGATTGATTTCTTTAGATGATTTGACACGTCTGACCATAAAGCTGTATATACCCCGACATACTTGTAAAAAGCAGCTTCCGATCTCGCTGTGCTCTGGGATGGAGACGTTGTACAGCTGTTGCTGGAACACAGGCTCGTTGTCATTGACGTCCTCGACCACCACAGTGACCGTAGCCGTGGACGACAACGCCGGTTCCCCTCCATCCACCGCCACCACCAGGAACCACAGCTCCGCCTCTCTCTCCCTGTCCAACTCGGCAGCTGTGGTGACCAGGCCCGACTTCGGGTCAACGCTGACCAGGCTGTCCCGGCTGTCCCGGCTGGACTTGAGGATGGAGTAGCTGACGTCCGAGTTGACGCCGTCGTCTGCATCTCGGGCCTGCATCCGGATGAGGGAGCTCCCTTGAGGAATGTCCTCAGCTACTCTGATGGTGTACGCGTCCTGCTCAAAGACTGGGTGGCAGTCATTGGCGTCTAGGACCTTCACAAGAAAAACCATCTCACCGCTCAAAGCTGGGCTCCCGAAATCAGATGCTCGCACCTTCAACTCGTACAGGTCCTTCTCTTCCCTGTCTAGCTCAGCGTCAACGCACAAGGCATATAGGAAATCGTCTGTCTGCTTCAGGGTGAATTTCCCATCACCACCCTCGAGAGTGACTGCGACCCTCTCCTCCTCGAGGTCCGGGTCCGACACTGATATCCGGGCAACATACTCCCCAATACCTGCTGCCTCTGACACCACAGCATCCCCCGTCTCACTGAGAAACAGGATGCTGATCGTGGGGCTGTTGTCATTGATGTTAAGCACCTTCACACCCACAAAAGTGCTACTGTACTCAGGCTGAGCGCCGTTGTCCCTCGCACTGATGATGAGCTCGTGAAAAGGCTGAGTCTCGAAATCAAGCGGTTTATTGATGTAAATCACACCAGTGGTTTCGTTGATGAAGAAAACCTCATTTGAGTCACTCTGGCGCCTGTTTATCTCATAGGTGATTTGGCCATTGTCACCCAGGTCAAGGTCTGTGGCCTGAACCTGACACACAGCAGACATGACTGGAGCATCCTCAGACACAAAGGCGTGATACTCTGTCTGGTTGAACATGGGTGGGTTGTCGTTCTCATCCAAGACATGAATGTTGACCTGAAGCCGTCCCGTCCGGGCAGGGATCCCCCCATCGAACGCCTCGATGGTCAGGGAGTAAGAGTCTCTCGCTTCCCTGTCCAGTTTGTTGGTGAGGATGAGATCGAGGTTGAAGGGGTTATCAGATCCATTGCGATATTCCATGTGGAATAACTCCCCCATCTCACTGTCAGTGATTCTGTATCCCTGGGTTGCAAACTCACCCTCATCCTGGTCTTTGGCACCTCCGAGCTGAAAGCGAGTTCCCGGGGGACTTAATTCTGATATTTCCAAGTCAACCTCCTTAGAGGAAAACATAGGAGAATGGTCATTCACATCTTTAACCACTATTTTCACTTTTATCATCTCACCTGTAAGAGTGGCTGCCACAAATTCATACTTATCTCTACTCTCTCTGTCCAAAATGATGGCTGTGGAAATGATACCAGTGTCCGCATCTATTTCCAGATCTTTGAAAACATAAGAGTCTCTGCTTTCTGAGATGAAGAATCCAGTGCTCGGCCTGCTTAACGCCGCTCCAATGTCTCCAACGATGGTTTTAGCGGGCAGACCCTCCTCAACAGAGAGCGTCAGGTTGGACACCTGTCCGAGTGACGGCGCGCACAGCAGCGACAGGACAAGTGTTGGAAGGAGCAAAGTTCTTACATTTTGGTGACCCATTCCTCCTTTACACATATTGATATCCGAGTCGAGGTCACCCTACATATTTCCGTATCAAAGTCACTCCTCACTCACGTCTTAGACCACCTCTCAAAATAAAGGCAGGTGAACGCACCATGCGCATTTTTGCGCGCAGGAAAACAGCCAGTAGTCATTCTCCATCGTAGGTATAAAACATGATTCCAGCAGATTTCCAGGCTGATTTTGGACCCTATAATCCCACAGGAGTAGTATTCCTAACGCAAAAATCCTGGCCTCGTTCACACATTACTACACTGAAATGTCTTGTGGCCACAGTGCAGCCCGCTGTGCGCACTGAACACACCTCCTGTCGGCGACCGTCCCAGGCTGCTCAACTCCATCTGTGGCCGGGATTGCCCAAGACTTAATTAGGCCAAGATTACCATGACGTGCGGGCTGCAGCACACAAGAAGGGCCGCGTGCTGATAGATGCCATCATGTTTTACCTGTTGTAAAGTGTGCAAGAAAAGTAGAGAGAGAGATACAATTACGTACGGTAAAGCTACTCGGGAAATAGATTGAATAACATATGTGATTGATTTAAAAAAATCCAAAAAAAAAAACCCAGACTAAAATAGTAAAGTCGTTGTTTCGACACAGACTAAATCAAACGAATAAGCGGTTGAACCAAGTCATTTTCAGTTTTAGCATAGGCCCATATTATGTTGACATGGCGCCCTCTACCGGCAATAAGAAACATTGCTAACTGTACTCAGTCCATAGTCCCATTAGTTATTTCATTCCATTCCATGAACATGTGAACAAGGCAAATGAAGGTGTTGCATAACCCACCACACACACACTACCACCCCAACTCATCCCAGTACAGCCACAGACAATGTTCACAACATGCTTGGTATATTGAATTGAATTGAATTGAATTGAATTGAATTGAATTGAACTGAATAGTCACTGTCAGTGTAAACAACAGAATTCAGGCCTACATCTAAATCAAACACCTTACATTCATTCTTGGGTCATAACTCTGTAACTGCCCAGATCACTGTGGATCCCTTATGGGTCTTGCAGGCATAGCATGCAGGTGTGCATCCTCCCACTGCTGTACTGTAACCAAGCAACGGATGTAACCTGAGATGTAAACAAGCAGCATAGCTACCAACTTTTACCTTTGTCTGGGACAGCTTCTTCAGCAACTGTCAGTACCACAGGCTGTAAAAACTCCTGGAGTGGAGTGAACTTGACACAGGCTTGTTTCCTCATATATTTTAGTTGAAAAAGAGAAAATGCCAGCTCATATTATGCTCTCCTACCAGTGGGATGACCAAGCCCTTGTGAAGAGGATATACAACCGCCTCAAAGATGATGGCTTACCAGTATGGATGGATATCGAGGGAGGGGTGACAGGCAACATCAACGATGCGTGAGTACAGTCCTTGAAAGATGGTGGTAATGGATGAACCCTTTACATTCATAATCACCGAGAGGATCAGTCCTTGCTTGTCATGATGACTTCACACCTTGCAGTTAGATATTATACACTAAAACTGGCCTCCCTCCTGGTTTAAGCAAAAGCTATGTGTGTGTGTGTGTTGTCAGGATGGCTGCAGGTGTGGAGGAGGCCGTAGTGATTTGTCCGTTCATGACTCCAGCTTACCAGGCGTCCCGCAGCTGTAAGAAGGAGCTGAACTACGCTGACACCAGAGAGGTCATCATGGTGCCAGTAATGCTGGCCAGGAACTGGGAGGCCAGTGAGTGGCTGGGACTGATCACTGCTGGCCTGCTGTGGGTGGACTTCAGGTGAGGGGGCCTTTCAAATAGACGGGTCACATTTTATACCAAATAAATTATGGAGGGGAAAACAATGTAATACTCAGATGGCAGAGAATTGATTTATGGTATGGAGTTCTATCACTCATACAGTGGTCTTTAAATCTTATGTCATTATTTCAGTATTTCATTTTCATTGAGAGAAGCATGTCTCATACAAATTAACTACTTAGGCCTACAGTATGTTACTTTTGGCGTAGGATGAAATAAATGTTTTTTAGAATAAAGCACCATTCATTAAGACTGTTTCCAAACGTGAATAGCTTTAAACTGACTTCTCAAATATATTTTACATCTAATTGTCTGTGCTAACATCTTCCAGAAACGCAGAGAAGGGTGAGGAGCACTTTGAGATGAGTCTTCAGTCTCTGGAGGAGGAGATCATGTTTAATGCCGGTCACCTCCTGACTGTGGAGGAGCCTGCTAATGAGGTGGAGGATGAGCCGGAGTCCCCGAAACGCTGCCTGAAGAAGAAGCCAGGCCGAGGCTTTCGCCATGCTCTCTCTATGCTCTACATCCACGACTCAGGTAGATACTGTATATGGGCCAGGATTTGTTGTTGTCATGGATACAAAAACTACACCAACAACACAATAAAACCAATGACACGTTTTTTTTAAAGCTGAGCTGAGACTCATAATAGCACAATGAGGTTTGAGACTTACACATGGAAACTTGGTTGTGTGGTTAACAATGCAGGCTGTTATTAATCTAGCATCAATGCTGAAAACAAGCTGATGCCTTCGCACGTATAATTAAAGCCATGACTTGATTCAACAGGTGAGCAGATATTCGACCCAGAGACTGATACCATGAATACAGTGGAGCTCCAGGAGACACCTGGGGATCATGGGTACTGGGAGGAGAGTAAGGGTAATGGCTGCAAATACTACCGGAACATTGTCACCAACAGATACCTCGGTAAGTATGGCGTTTCATCTCTACAAAATAAAGAAACAGGAAGGATGTGAAAAAAATTGTGCCCTTTATTAATGCAGCAATATAAACATCAAATTGCAAGCCAAAAAAAGGGGAAATGTTTGATTCCCTGTATGTACAATTAGCGATTCTGTTGGGTCAATACAAAAAGAATGATTTCAGGGCATTAGGAACAAAGAGGCCTCATTGTCTGTCCCACTGCAGGGTTTGACCCCAGTGAGGACCATGTGTACTCTAAGGCCGGTCCCTCTGAGGCCGAGAAGTGGCTGCTGTTGGTGGACCAGACGGACCAGAGCCACCAGAGAGCCGTCATCATCAAGAACAAACATTCTGGGAGGTTCCTGGCAGTCCAAAACGGCAGCTTTATTGGACTAACATCATACAACGAAGACTGCAAATGGTTTTTAGAATAAAGAGGAACACTGGGTGAAGTTCTTCTGTCCAATAGGTGGCGGTTATTGTCAAAGTAGCGTCTGTTATGGAAATATTTGTCTTATGAATAAGCACTAACAAGCAAAATTGATGGGTACATCTACAACAGGTGGCCTGGTAGACAAGTTTTTCAAGGTGGTTTCTATGACAACATGAATGAGAACAATAAAAAAAAAATCTTTAGAATCTTTTCCTCTTGAGGATCTCTGGTTTCCAGTTGACTGGGTGGCTTTCTTCCGTCTGCAAGAAATAAAGGAGGGTTAACAATTGATCCATTTGTTAACTGGAAATTTCATGACAATGACTTTCACAAACTAAATATATATACTACAATACCCAGTGTTAAAACAATTAGATGTTAAATTAAATTTGCTGAACACCTCTTTTGAAGTCAGACTTCTGAAACTCTACCGACACTGAAACCTATACTGATTTTTAAAATGTAACAGTGTAACTTACAGCTGTGTCGTCCTCCTTGTACACTTTGATGGTCTTGTCAGCCTCGGCGGTGATCAGTCTGCTTTCTGAGTTGTCGAACATGCAGGCAAAGATCCCCGATTCGCTGTCCAGGGAACCAGGCTGCACAGCGGCATGAATTCTCTGGAAGTTGTAGCCTGTTCTCCAATCCCACATATGGATGGTTCCATTGTCGGCTGCAGAGAGAAGATAAATGTGTATGATGAGTCATCTTGGAGCTTCATGTGTTTCTGATCCAATACCCCCAGCATTTAATCACAAAACACCCATCAGAAATCAACATTAACACCAAAAACAGCTGGTCCATTATTCAGCAATGACGGTTAAACATGAACTTCAGATGAAACAAGCACTTGAGTAAAAAAAGGTGCCAATGTGGCTGGTTATTAATACCTCCAGACACCAACACGCCATCTGAGTTAACAGCCAGAGTGTTGATAATGGCGTTGTGACCAGACAGGTTCTGGATGAAGTTGCCGTCTGGGAACATCCACTGCTTGATGTTGTCGGCAGAGCCAGAGGCAAAGGTGTATCTGTAAAACACAAAGAATGGGTGATGGGATATTAAGCATATTTCAAACTCTTAATGTGTTTTTGTACTGGTAAATGTCATCATAAACAATGTACACAACTATTATCCCTAGGGTTAATGTCATATTGCTGAAAATTATTACAATCAACATGAGCTTATCTTAGAGTATGAGTTTGCTTACTGTCTGGGGTGCAACACCAGAGCTCGGACAGACTTCTTATGGTTGGTCAGAGTGGCTCTGGTCTTCCCAGCAATCAAATCCCACAGCCTGATGGTTGAATCGTGGCTGCCTGCAAGAGGTCAATAATTTGACAATCTGAGACTATATAGTAAAAAGCCAGTCAATTAGCCACAAGAGTAAACACACAGTAACATTGAGGGACTGAAGAGAATGAGATATGATCGGTATGCTTGGATCAAGTTTGCCAGTTTTATTTACCAGTGATGATTTGTGGCTCTGCAGCCTGGCATCTGACTGTGGCCACAGTGTTGGTGTGGCCGGACAGGGTGTGCACGTTGGCTTTTGTCCGGATGTCCCACACCTGCAAGGGCAGAGAGGAAAACCAATTATGAACACTCAATGTTGACAGATGAAATCACATTCAATTAAAAGGTCGGACTAATTAAGCATTCACATGACCAGTCCTCTTCAAACCGAACTGTGATGCCCTTTGTTAGGAGTGATAACGTAATCGCACCAATTACAGGAAACAATACAAACACGCATGCTTTTATGAGTATGTTGTTCATTACTCGACCATTGTTCCATATAGTTTTATGGGTATAAAGAGATGGATTTTGACATCTCATAGCGAGCAGTTCATCATGCTTGGAAAACTGAGCATAACAACATGAGGGCAAACCGTAGTCTGGACTGATGCTCATATTCACAAAGTTAATTTTTCCACTTCAATTCAGACCAGACTAAAATGAACTGTAGATTGCATCCTTTAAATGGAAACTGGACCGGGACAAGATTCAAAGTTAAGTGACTTAATTATAGCACTGCCAACAATATATTTGATGTAGTACATGCGCAGCTAGCAGACCTTACCCTTGCTGTGGCATCTCTGCTGCACGTCACCAGCACGTCGATGGTTGGATGAAGGTCCAAGTCATACACAGCACTCAGGTGTCCGTGGTAGTGCCTGATGACCTAATACACAGATGGACATTGTCAAGAGAATGGCAAGATATCACAGATCAACCAAAAATTAATTTTATGGCTAAGGCTTTTAATTTAAGACCTAGACCAGATTTACAGAATGATAATGCAACACAGAATGTTTTATAGTCATTCATATATGAATCAAAAACAAGTCATTCAGTAATGTGATGCTTAATTGATCCCGTGGAGAAATTGTCTGTTGACTTGCCCCCCTTCAGGGAGCTCAGAGCACAGGGTCAGCTGAAGAACAGCACCCCTGGAGCCTGTAGTGATTCAGTGTCTTAATTAAGCAAACTTCAACTGGGCAGATAATTGCTGAGGCGGGGCCCTGGGTCCACCAACTGAAGGACGGTCTCTCTAACCTCTAGGCCACCCTGCTGCCCACTAATCCATTATAATGGCGTACCTTGTTGTACTCCAGATCCCAACACTTGACTTGCTTGTCTTCTCCACAGGAGAAGAGGTAGGGGCTGCGGCCGCTGACCGCCACACCACGGACCGTACTGATGTGTCCGGTCAGGGAGAGTTTCAGCTTCCCACTGGCCAGGTCCCAGATCTGACAAGAGAAAGAGCCTTCAGGTCATATTACGCCTATTACAGACATTCACAGACAGTTTCTCCAGGGTGCCACCTAGAGCTGGCAGGAGAGTTGTAATCACATGAGAGCAGCAGTTGTAGAGATTGATAAAAGTGCTTTCGATATCACTTGAGGGGCCCTAATTATATATGTATGTATATTAATCACTCTGACATGGCTCAAATTACTGAAATAGCACTCACAATTAAAATAAAATTAAAAAAAAAAGATTTACAAAATACTGGCGACATTTTGCAGCATAGGTGGGAAGAAAAAAAAACACTAGCATATTCTTTAAATAAAGGATAAAATTAATTTGAGGTGCTCAAATCATAATAATTATTATTCGTAATTATTATTACTAGACCTCCCCTGGTAACACCAATTTCAAGAGATGAAGTTATTTTTTTCTGCATGGGTGGAAACGTGTGTAACTTTCCTCCATTACATTCTCACTGATCTAACATCCATGACTTAACACAGAATAAACAGCTAGGGGTCAAGAGTATTAGTAGTATCAATTAGGCTAATTAACAACAGAAACTACTTAAAACCATGAAAATCTTAACTCACCTTTATGGTTCGGTCAGCAGACCCCGTGACAAACCACTGATTCCCAGGCTCCACGGCTATGGACCTCACCCAGCCAAGATGGCCACTGATGACCTATCAGATTACACATCAAATCATACAAAGGACACATCAAAGACACAGGTCAAGCTGTAGCATCAGTGTGTGATGTATATTATCTACAGACAAAGAGGAAAAACAGCATAAAGGGTAACAGTTGAAATGATATGCAGTTACCCGAAACAGTTTCCATGGTGGATGCCACTGGGGTTTAGGCATGGTTGGTGCTTTTCTCGTGAGAGCAGAATTTCTGGTGCCTCCTCCTTCCATCAGCGACTAAAGTAAATACAGTGATTATCTTATGAATTCTGCACATCTTTCTGGGATTTTGCGGCAAAGGTGAACAAAATGTGACGTCCAGTGTATGCTGAAAAAAATAACTAAAACCACTACAGCCTACCACAGCATTTGAGTGAGGCTGAGATCTCTCTGCTCCTCCTGCATGTCTATGGATGTCACCAACGCTGGCTGCAGTGCGGCTGGCCTCCTGCCTGAAAGTACACAGCAACATAGTAAACAACATTATTCACAGATCAGGGGTCAACGTTAACTTTTTTCCTAAGTTCTGAATTTCACCTGTCCCCTGGTGAACTGAATTTCACTTATAGATGCAAACAAAGACATAGGCATACATAACTCATTTTATATTTATTTGCTTAATCTTGTATATCATATTCTCACTATCAAAAATACAACATTTCATGTTCTTAAAGCTTGCATACCATTTGCCCCAGAATAATTTCATTTAAACTTTGCTGCAAGCCACCCAAGTCCCTGCCCTCTTTCAAAATCACCTCTTTAAAAGATAACCCAAATACACAGAAAACTACATATTGACACACACAAATAGTTTTTTTTCAAAATAGTTTTTCTGGCCTAACGAGAAAGGTAGGCTAGTTCCAATTACACTAGGTGTGTGGAGTGACTGTTTTTGAAAGGTAGTAGTAGTGAGCGATATGGCCTGAATTTTATATCATAACATTTTTTACATTGTGGATGGTAACGGTATATATCATGGTATACTGTTTAATTCTGGTAATGTCATTTGTGTGCAAGAAATGACAAGTGCAAGAAAGCTGTAGCAGGGCTTGTTTTTCTTTTGCATGGGGCTTCAACAGTGTAGTTAATTTGATATTTTGTTAATTTAGGTAGGCAGGTATCAGAATTACTGTAAGTATTTTGACTTGTCTTATTTGGAGCACATAAACTTTTGATAAAACTAAAATTTACACAATTACAGTAGTGGAGAAAACTAGGGTACCTGGCTTGCGAGGGGGGCAAGACCAATGCCATGGAATGGACTCCTCCCTCACTGGGCAACCTGTGCATCTTTGTGTCAGCAGTCAAGGCTATTCCTATTGAAAAAAAAACAAAAAACAAACAGAAACTTGTATTAACATCCATGTAGGTCAGTGAATGGCCACAGAATAGTCAGAATACAGCCAGTTTGGTTTTATTTAACAGCATAGTACTTACCAGGTCCAGAGGGGTAAGCATGTGTCCCAGTGATCAGGTACTCTGGGTCATCTCCTGCAAGAAAATTAGGCCCAGCGAGCTATTGTTAGAGCTTCAGATAAATAGTTTTAAACAAGATATTGATTTTTAGAAAGTAGTCTAAATAAGCTGCATCTATATAATTGAATGAACTGTTATGGAGAAATATCTTGCACATATGATGGTAGTGAATGGGATTTTTCAACACGTTTTTTCAAAATAGAAGTATCTGCAGTATCTGAGCAGACCAGTCACTAGTGTCAAATTTAGAAGGAATATTTGCCAATACAACTGGTGGACACACTCCTAAATACTATGCTTTTTGGGTAGTATGAAAATACCATGGAGAATATTTATATCAATTCTCTATTGGTTTAAGACAGCACACACTCCCTCCTCACTCAGTAACATGCACCGGTCATTTCATTTGACCCACCTGGCTGTGTGTAGCCCTGGTGGACGTGCAGGCCGCCCGGGATGTGTGAGCCTCTCTCCTTCCCTTCCTTCAGGACTGGCATGTGTAACACCGCACTGTAGTCTGCTTTCAGCTTGGCAGCCATCTTCACGTTATGGCTGCAAATACGAGAGACATTAATGCATCACTTTCCCTCAATTACTTACTACCGATTTAAGCGACTGTGATCACTTGATTGCCTTGTTACTGGACTATAGTTAAATGCAACTTCAAAGCATAATCACGTTAGTTGGTCTTGGGTTAACAAATAACAAAAAACACAAAGATTCACAGTTATACGTTGTAAGACTTACCTTTGATCATCCAGTGCGACTGGTTTCGCATGATCAGACACAAACATATCATGCGTCCTTTTAAGAGACCTGAAGACCAGTGTGTGGACTGAGTGCTTCTGGACATCCTGTAAAAGAAAGGAGTTATATTTAAAAACTACTATATTTTACCTAGCACGGAGACGGCGACGTTTACTAAGTACCGCACCCATCTCCACCCGTTTGTTTTAAATGGACAGAGCTTAAGTTAGCTTAAGTTATAGACAACAAGTGGAGAAATCCTATCGTTAGCTTATCGCGTTCCAGCAAATAGTCGGGCCCGGCATTAACATGGGAACGTAACGTTAGCGCCTGAGCGGGAGCAAAGAAAAACGGTCGAAAAGACTTCACAGCCTTGTCTTACCTCAGTCATTGTGATGTTAAATATACGGCTATAAGACAGCTGATGTGGAAACAATTCGTTGCCAATACTTTTGGCTCGGTTGCAGTCGAAATATATCACAACCCTAAAACCATCACCACCACAGCACGACGACCGAATGCTCCAGAAGTAAACAAATATTGCCGAAAATGGCTGGTTATCTTCCGGGTCAAAAGCGGTGTGCAGCTACGTTGATTTTTTTTTAACGCCATCTAACGGTCAATAAAGTAATTGCAGAATACCACAATATTGCTGAAACCTGTTTGTTAAACCAAACCCTGCAAGATATTCCAACAAATGTCCTAAATCTTGAATGACCACAAATTACCCCTTTCAATATATGAATATGAGGAAAATAATGATCATTTCTATGTTGGGGCTACTGGTGACGTGAGCACAGGCCAAAGTGTCTATTTGGTTTTCATTCACATTTCTGCTCAGGCAATGTTTGTCTAACAAAGTACATTGATTAATGGTTATCTAATCCTTCAAACTCAGAAGCCCACTCAGTAGAAAGAGTCGGTGCAAAGTGTTTGAATTATTATTTTGTAATTTTTGTGACATAGATTATAAATAACCAATGTTGTCGGTCATGACATTTCTTCCTGTAGGTTTTCCTCTAATGTTTGAGACCTAATTAGGCATTTTCTTAGTGTGGCTGTTTTCCTTCTATTTATTATTTTCTATCATGATTTCATTATTTTATTTCCTCTTTTATGCTTGTTTTATTCTCTTACTTTATTATTCTTTTTTACTAGCTTTTAGTCCTATTTTTACTCATGTTTTATCTGTTGGTGATTTTATCTTGTATTGTAAAGCACTTTGTAACCTTGTTTTGAAAGGTGCTATATAAATAAAGTTTATTATTATTATCAGAATCAGAATCAGAATCCTTTTATTGGCCGAGTATATTTGCACATACAAGGAATTTAGCTCAGTGGTTGCTTGTATACTTTGTTAAAAGACAAAACGAATAAAACACAATACAAACCAATAAAAACAGTATATAAAAACAGTATAGGCCTATATATAAAACAGTATATAAATAAACCAAAAACAAATAGAAACAGTAGAAGAAAGAGATAATACCAGAAACAAATACAGAATATAGTTATTGAACTGTAAGTAATTTATTATTACTGCTCTCTATAACAAAACCACTAAATTTGGGCATTACATTTGGGAGGTGGGGGTGTATCGGGATAGGCCTCTTATGCTATTCAAGTTTTTAAACAGCCTAATTATATTTGCAACTTCCCACTATACTATTTCATTACAAACGTTGGGCCATATGTTAGTATCACAGCTTGGTGAAGTGAATGCGCTCATCACAATGTTGCTGTCAGTCACTTCAGTTCAACCATTTACAATGAGCCAGAGGGAATTTAGCAATATTGACTGAACAAGTGGTCACTGAGGAGAGTGTAATGATGCATGGGGACAAATACTAAACTTACACACCCACTCATATGTCTGTGAATCTTTTACTTCATAGTGTTTTAGTTACTGCTGGTCTGTACACAGTATTATAAACGAACTGCCCAACAAGATCTGACATGGCAACTTGAATTTCTTGAAATTATGTTTCCATGGGATTTTTTTGTGGAAGGACTCCATGACAAACATGCTGATATTCTGCAGTTAAAAGCTTTAATCACATTGTGTGCTCTGTTCAAAATGTCACTACACAACTCCAATAGTTAGTCTTAGAGCAAGTACAGTTCAGGGGCGAGTTCAGTTCATTTGAATAACCAATATATAGGGATGGTAGGGTGACCTATATAGTGTGACCTCGAAAAAGAAAAACATGCCATATGATTAACAAGCCACCCTGCACCAATTACTAATTACATCATTTATGTAACTTCATTTGTTTTTATTCAAATTCTTCTTCGCAATAAATTATCAAAGTCTATCGAGGCATGGAAAACGGCTTGTATTGATTGATAGGCACACTTATGACTCATTAAAAGGTTTGTTTTTTTTCAAACCAACTACAACCACAGATATAATTAATAAAAAGACCACTATTAACTACACTTTTAGTTTAATTTCATCCTGGAACATTTTCAAGTGCCTTTTAGAAGGACATGAAGTATCACCATCCTATATTTTACAATTATTCAATTGATGCACTGAAGAGATGGACTGCTCTTTGTTGCCTGTAAAGCAAATTGATTTCAGCCGTGATTCTTTTACGTCTTGCATTTAATTTATTTAAAAGGTCCTCTGTGAGGCCACATTACCCATTACTCAAAGGGCTGCTCCATTTGTAATGCATGGCGAATACTGTGTGCCATTTATCATAACCTGCGAGTGTGTGTGTGTGTGTGTGTGTGTGTGTGTGGGAGAATGTGTGTGTGTGTGTGTGTTCTCATAAAGTAAGTATGACCTACTATACTAGAAATGATCATAACAACGTTTTTGTGGAGGCTTGTTCCAAAACAAATCTAATTTTGATTTCCCTGATTATTTTCTTTTGAACAAGCGCTTTGTGTCTTTGATCACCGCATTGCTTTTCAGAAGAGCCTCTAGCTATTTGGCGTTGCAAGGAATTGAGTTACTAGGGTTGGGTCTCCAGACTAGCAACTTTTGGATGCAGAATAACACTGGCCACATAAGTAACAACAAAACATATTTGACAAAGAAAAGACATTTATTTAGTGGTCTAAACAACACGGAAGAAGGACAGACACACGTGAACATTCCAGTGTCCTGAAGGGATCAGATAAGGAAAATTCGCAAACATCACACTGAGACAAAACATGAAATCAGAAGTTTTCCATTCAAGAGGATTTAACCACTCTAAACAGATTGGAGACATTAAAAGTTTTAAGGCTGTTGTGCCGAACACAACAAGTTCAGGCGTGGGACAACCCACACCTGAACTGCACTAAGAGATGTTCCTATGCCGCTCTAAGGTCTAGGCGTCTCCCAGTCCTCCAAACTGTTTGACTCCGGTCTGCTGTCCGCCGCCTGCTGTGATCCTGCTGATGGGGATGATCTTCATGGTGGTCTCTTTCAGGGAGTACCAGCGGTTGTGCCATGTGACCCAAATGATGCCGTTGTCATAGCCGAATTCGCCTGCATCCTTTTCCGTGTACTTCCCGCCTGGATGGAGGGAACACAGCGAGGTTAAAGTGGGCTTCAAATGATTTGGTGAGAAGGCGGTGATGGAGCATGTGTATGTTTTTGTGTGTTGTGTTTTTGTGTGTGTGTGTGAGTGTGTGTATGGGTTAAGAAGACAATTATGATGCTTTCAACTTGGACAATTTATCACCAATCTTGTATTAAGAACACCCTCTAAAAGGGACAGACTTGGCTTGGCGATGGATTCGGCCTTTTGGTCTTACCCTGGTAGTATTTGCCGTTCAAATGTGCAGCGTGGCATCTGTTCATCCACCACCCGGAGCCGTCCTGGAGCGCACAGCTGCCGTCAAACTTGTCGTTGTCCTTGTCGTGGGTGCTGAACTGCATGCCGTTGTGAGACGTGAAGAACTTGTCGCTAGGGTCGTCCCCAAAGTCGAAGCCGTCGAAAGCGTCTCCCGCGTCGCCGCCGTGGTAGTAGGCGTAGGTCAGGCGATACATGTCGGCCTCAGAGCCCACTCTGAACATGGCGTAGTCGGCGTACCTGGTGGCAGGAGGGGGGGGGGGGGGGGGGAGAGGAATGGATTTAGTTCACTTCTGCTGAGTCCTTATTTGTTCTTAACCTCCTTTCACCACTGCCGGGTCATGTTTGCCTTGTCAGTGGCTCCTTTGCTCCTCTCGCTCTTATGTAATCTGTTATCATGTGGGTTTCTTTTACGTACTTTTTGTTGCCGTCCCAGTCAACAAGCTCTATCCTCAGCACAGTGGGGATGGTCGACTGGGTGGTCAGCAGATGCATCTTCTCGTTGCCGAGCCAGAACTCGGTGGTGTCGTCGGGGGAGAGGTAACCGAAGCCCTCCTTATACTGGACCCAGTCCTTGCGGAAGTCTACGCTTCCATCGCGTCTCTGTGGACACAAAGAGATGCACAACATAGCGAGGGTTCAGTCATTCAATCAGTTAGTTAACAAAACATTTCTCAAATCCTGATCTATTTCTATGCCCTTCTTTTTAAAAACCAGTACTCCACTAATTAGTGAGTAGGCTACTAATAATAGTTCATTACCATTTGGGATTAGCAGTTTATAACCAGCCTATTTGAGTGTTATAAGCAGGAAATGTAACTTTTATCTCATTAACTTCTACATCTTCTACATTTTCCTTAATGCCTTACCCTCTGCAGTACTGTGAAGCCGCGTCCGAAGCTGTCAATCTCACAGTAGACCAGGAACTGCTCTACAGCCTTCGCTGGCTTCACATAGTAAAGGCCGCTGGTGGTGGCACCTTTGTTGGCAATATCCTGGCAGTCTGAAAAAGACAACAAATAAAGGCAAAGGAAAGTTTATTTCTCAGTGTCATTATTTCATGACACACGTTAAGAGCTATCTGGTTGAGTATCTTTTTGTTGCTGGGTGGTTATGTTTACAAAAGAAGAAAATGTAGAGGATATAGGACAACACAAGCTTACTTGATGTTTTTCCTGTTGTTTTTTGATCTATATTTTTAGGGAACAACTGCTATTTTTTCCTTTAAATTGTAAAGTGTAGAAATTCTTTTTGAAGTGCAGTACCAACAAATTCCACCCACAATACTCTAAAACTGTGTACTCTGCATTGATGCATGATATTGATTAGACTCTAACTAAACAGTGGACAAGGACATGCGTGGTGCTCATGATGCATGATTGAGTAACTGTTTGTGAAGTGGGAATGGCCTGACGGTCACAGTTGATTTTACCTGTGCCTGTGGTGGGCTGGATTTCAACTGTTTCTTTGCACGGCTCGTTGCATTTCTGCCGCAGCTGAATGGAGAGTTGTTTGAGGTCAGCCATCCTCCTCTCGTTTGCTGAAATTAAATTCTGAAGTTCGCTGCATGGCGGGAGGGAAACAAATTTGAAATCTAAGTTGAATTCTCTGAAGTAATTCACATCTCAGTTTGTTACACAATGGGAAAAGTCTAAATGACTCACAATTAGCGGGAAGTACTACGAATGCCATTACATTTCAATGCTAGATAACTCACTATATTTGCTGCTCCTGAGCAACGATGGTCTTTTCATATCGAACGACATCGTCCAGCATACTTGATGTCTTTTTGTAGTATTGGTCTGAAAAAAAAAAATCACAATCTGCTTCAATATTTGACTCATTAGAGTTTTACAGTATTCACACTGAGTCCATGATACATTCTATTACATAGTAATCAAATCATTTTAGAATGACTAAATTGGCATCACAGTTTTCTACACTTAACTCCAAGCTGCTAGTGAAGTACTTTACCTGGTTGGGAACTCTTCTGGGCTGATGTAGCAGAGTCTTTCATGTAGACGACTTTTTCTTCGGCCACCTCGGTCAAATTGGCAATTCTATCCAGTTCATCCAGCATATAGTCCAGATCCTTGTCCACACCTGGCATATAATTCAGCAGGTAATCAGCCACTCCACATGTAGTTGGACAGTACCTTCCCTGAATACAGAAAAAAACCCATTAAGCATTGTTCTTTTAAAATAATACACGGCACATATTGTTCTGGTATATTGGATGATGTGAAGACTATATACAGCAATTCAGTGCAAGTGTGCTCTGTGATACGGACATATACAATCTACACAATGTCAAAGAATCCATGAGGTCAAGTAAAAGTTGAAATGAGATGTGATGAATGTTCTCAAGCACATCAACGACATGTGAGGTCATCGTTTCTAGCTGTGTACTTACAAAGCCGTCATTTGGTGTGCAGATATCAGTGTGGTCTCCTCTGGTTTGCTACAGAAAAGAAACCACAACACTATTTAGCTTCTTGCTGCTCACCATTTTGTATGACAGAAACATCCCATTAAACATTCAAGCACTTACTGCGGATGAGAAGGAGAAAAGTAAAAGAATCCCTGCCGCCGTCGCAAGAAGTGATGGAGCCATGTTGCTTCGGCCACCAGTTGTGGTCTTGACTTTTTGGGGAATGAAGGGCTGCTGGACTCTGTGGTATATTTATCTGATCAAGGTCCTCAGTTCAGTGTTTGATAAGGGGCTCATGTGCAAACATCCCACTCATAACCTGAGTCAGTGTTGGGACAAAGCTGTGACTCAACTGTCCAGCATTGGTCATTTCCCAGATTTGACAGGGCCTGTTATTTTGACCTGGTCTTTCTTCGCTATCTGAGGATTTTCAGTCACAACCGTGGGTGGTTTTACATTTGTTTATAACTCAGTGATGCTAATGATGGCGCAAGTACAACCGTGCAAGTCTGAAAGAATGATGACTCAGCTTTTTGGAGAAATCACCTGTGCCAAGGACATGATGGCATTTTTTCTGTTGGACTTTACAGACAGTTCAAAATCAATTCATTACAGGTTTGCTCTGCAAGTATTGAGCTTTTGAGTTGTCAAATGTATCATTCAGACTCATGCAGCAGTGAAAATAATGGATATATAGCATTCTGTTCATTTGACCTATACTTATTCATCATATAATAATAATAAAGGAAGACTGAGCATCTGATCGTGTAAAAGGCAAAACAGAATAGAACAGGCAAAAAGACACTGTCATTATAATGTGTCCCTGCTAAAGATTAACATCAATATGTTGTCATACTAAAGCTGCCAATGACATCTGAAAATGAATTTAAGAAATGGATACAAGGGCCAAAGGACTTCCAATCCCATATTCCTGTCATTAGAAAAATGTTTGTCAAGAGAGAGCATGTATCGTTAATATAGTTCAACTCTTCATAAGGCTACTTTACTTTTTGTAGATTTCTTTCTTAATTTTACGCTTGATCAGCTGCAGTCTTGTGGATAGTGGTGACCTCCTCTTTCAAGGCTGCATTAGCAGGCAGAACCACTAGTGGGAGTGGAACCAAGGGCGGATATTTCATTTCACTGTTGGGGGGGACAATAAACAGAAAAATTTCTCAAGAGCAATTCCTGAAGGGGACACCAAAGGTGCCGCCAAAAGTACTGTTGTATTAAATGTATATAGAGGTCCATTATGAAACATTTCCATAAGCACTTCATTCCTTTCTTATGAAGATTTTATCAAATTGCCTTTGATATTACTGGGGTCTTTCTACTTGGCGTTTCGGTGCACTGAAAAATGATCGGATGTCTGTTTTTCTTTTCTCTGCCATTTTAACTGACCTGGCTGGCTGACAAATAGACACACACACACACACACACACACACACACACACACACACACACACACACACACACACAGCATGCAGGTTATTTACAGTGGTAGGTGAGATGCAACACCCATTAACTGAACTAAAGCTAATATATGCCTAATTAGATTTAGTTTTCCCGAAAAAGCAGATCTCTAATGTTTTGCTGTCAATGTGTAAAAGTCCAGAACGCTATGAAGCCTGCCAGAAACTTACTTATATTTTAACATAATGTTTGTTGTAATTATGTCTTTTTTATTAATTAAGTCTTCATTTATTTCCAAAATTATGAACAAAATAACATAGTGGCAGCCATTTTACATGCAGTAAGAAAAAAATAATATACTTAGAACCTAATTACATAGGGTAAGTTAATCTTAAATATTATATTATAGAAATATTACTGTTACGATCTACAAAAGATAAAGTATTTTGGTATGAAATCCCGCATTTTAATTTAACCAACTATCCTGTATTATAAATACATGTCTGGCATTTGTAACAAACCAAACCGCTTGAAAATCGGTCGAAAATTCAGTGAGTTATGATGATTTTAATTGTGGATAGACCTCCTGCCTCCATACACATACATGCATTAGGAGACGCGGCTCCGTACCAACACGCTGACGCACAAGATTCAACCGCGAGGTAACGGAACAAAATGTAGTCTGGTTACAATTGTGAATGTGTTTTATTCTATTGAGTGGTAGAAGTAAAGAAAAATGTCTGACACATCCTTTGTTTTAAGTTAACCTCAGCTACTTACTGGAGGTCTGCCACCACTGACACACTTCCAGAGATCCTCCACAGACACTCCTACCGAGGGCTAATGTGTGTGTGTGGGGGTTCGGGGAGGCAGGTAGGCAGTGGACCAAACCACTGTGAGGCATATGAGGGGGGGACTCAATCTTTCGAAACTTAAAAACGCATTGTTTTGCGTCTATAATTATCACAAGTGCTTTCAATGCATATTATTATATTATTTAAAATTATATAGTTATGTTTACAATGATATATTGAGGGGGACAATTCTCTGTTAGTCCCAGGAAGGGGGGGTCCGGACCCCCCTGTCCCCCCGTGATTTCCGCCCCTGAGTGGAACCACAATCAACCAAAACATGCTATACAGTCAGTGGATACACCTCCAAACTGAAGACTTTATTGGCATTCAAAATGAAATGCAATTCATAATGCAATGAGTTTACTGAAGATGCTTGTATCTCTCTGGTGGTTTGTTTGTGGCTGAGGGAGGACAGAAGTGAAAAACTCTGTGAATGGATTGAGGTTATTATGAAAAGTTTGTCGTGACATTTACTGAATCATCCATGTGACAAGTTATATTTTCTGAATGTGTGCGCTTGAGTAGATGTAAACAACACAGCTGAATCTGATTTATAGTTACATTGTAAGATAATAGCATAGGATGCATTCACTATGGGAAAATCAGGTTTACCATATTGAAAAGCTGAATAGTTTTTGTTTTTGTTCATTTGTGCAAAAAAAAGTAAAGTGGAGCTGTCACTATGTATTAATGGATATCTCACCTTGAAAAATGTTGTTTATAAGACTTTTTTGTTTTCTGTATTTCAGAAACATAAGAGGATTAATGATCTATTTCCTTTAGTCTGCAGGGAAACTATGCCTCCATGTGTTTTTCTGACAAAACAAAGCAGCTTTTTCACAGGCTTAATTTGTAAGAAACTCATGTATAGCTAAGATATTGTAGATTGAACTGGAGCCAAACACTTTGGCACTGAAAGACAGATTAACTGAGCAGAGAAGAGAAAGGGAAATCTCCACTGTGCTACCCCTAAAGAGAGCGATGGAAACACCCACTGAGCTCAAGTTTGACAGCAAAGGCTCATATCAATAGTGCCATTACCAACCAATAAAGCAGTAAACAGATGCTTAAGATCTTCCTCATCAACCCCCAAAAATTGCAAGGGCTGCATAAGCATAGGGCTGCATAAGCATAATGCATAATGGAAGTAAGAATGAAGGAGTCCCTTTTTCCCTTTGGTCCCTTTGAAAACTAGGTGCAAAGCCTGCCAACTAGGAATAGGTACATTACCAACAATCCCAGACATCAATCTATGCACCTAATAGTCAGTAATGGGAGTGTTTCCTCATGCAATCAAAGGATAAAGTCACAAACAAGCATGACTGAAAGGCCAACAATGAGCTGAGTATTAATACACAATTTGCTTGAATCTAGTTATATTGGTAGACAGTACAATAAGCAATGGGTTGATGGACTTGAGACAAAAACATCAGGCAGTCACCATTGAGTTGTTCAGGATTTCACATGTAGAGTGGAGAATCTGCACATATGGATGAACTGTTCTATTTAATGCTCTGTGCAATGCTATTTAAGTGCATTAAATTGTAGGAAGCAGTATGGGCTGATCAATAGCAGATTAACATATCTCATTTCAGATTTTCACTGAGGGTAAAAATGTCAAATTACCTAGTGTCAGTAATAGTTAGAGAGAGAATCCATGTGGATTTATGTGGCTGTGTTTGTTTGCATCATAGTCAACAGAAATAAACTTCTTTTGGTGCACCTGACAGGTTTGAAGCCATATCAGTGGATTAATGGACATAATACTTTTCCATTCTGTGGTTTAGAGAAATGACACACAACCTTTTCCACTGCTTGCTGCAAGTGAGTTACGGTGATATTTCAGAGAAGAATGTGATATTCTTCAGTCTGGACTGAGGAATGCATACAGTGTTATTTCCAAACTATTCAAAGCAGCCATACATCAGTCCTATCACTCAAATATTTTGTATAATGTATAAAATGTATGTGGGTGTTGATAATGGTCCGCCTATGGATCTTCATAGGGGCGCTCAAGGTTAACACACCTCTTTTTTTATTACATCAAAACAAACAGTTAAGATACATGTGATAATATAAAGCTTAATAAAGCTTCATCTGTGGGCCCCTTGTTGACAGAGGATGATAAATCACACCTCGACTACCTTTTCGTGACCTGTTTTTATTATGGGAAAAAAGCAGACACAAGACGGATATAAAGCCTGGCTGACCTGAGAATGAACTGTCGGGCCCATGAACCTAAACAGTGCTGAACTCTTGCTGAACTGGCCTCTTTGTGGACACACACCAGATGGAAAGTGTCGCTTTCTCTCTTCAAGTGCCATGAAGACATGGGCACCCTCTCTCTCGAGGCTGTGTCCTGGATGTTAAGATGTGGTTTGGGCTGTTGTTATTGTATTCAGACATTGATGTCAGGCGGATATCCTCACACTGAGTGTATTTCATCAGAATAGGAAACAATATAAAAGCACTGCAAAAATATCCGTTTCCTTTATTGAGTATAATAGCTGCAATTCCACTCTTTTCGCTTAATACTTAGTCATACACTGAAATTCAAGACATAGTAATATGGTGCTGTGTCATTTTGTTTTTCTTGAAAGTATTCACAGCATTAGGACACGTGTCTGTCAGTAATCAACTTAGGTTTACAGGCTGAGGAACAAAGTCAGCATAGTTCAGAGGTGGTCTGACCAGAAATGAAGTTTAAAGAGCCTTGTTATGGTCCCCCATTGGCCACAACTATAAGTGTGGGGCCATTTGACCATGGAGTAAATCTCACCAAGACAGAGGCCAAAGGTTTGTTTTAATGCCACTTCAGGGTTCAACCGATGGTCACAGACGGTAAGTCGGCTCAGCTGAACGCCGTGTGATCGGAGGTGAAATGTGCAGCGGGCTGACAACTCATTGTCCACACAACATCAGTGACTTTGGTAAAAAACATCAAATGACTCATAGAAACATCTTCCTTTTGATGTTGTAGTCTTAGGTTTTCATTCTTTCTGTTACTAAGCAGCAATGTCATGCTGGGGGCCAAGTTAGCTCCTGTAACAAATCATGCTGAGCAACCTGAAAAATTCAGCAACTTTTTTTTTTGCTGAGTTTTACTACCTTTTTCACGGTAGAGGAATTTAAGGTAGCTAAGGCGCTTAAGTTGACCTCGATGTGACTGAAAAATGGGTTACTCCTAATTCCTCCCTACATATTTGTATATCAGTGCCAACTGTATTTATTTTTTTCTTCTTATAGCTGGTCTGGAGTGTGTTCATTTGGTCCTGCTGCTGTCTGCTATAAATATATTAACCTACCTTTCATGTTATTTGTATAAATAGTTGTCATATGTTGCCCCTGGCCTGTGTCTGTTCTGCCTTGCTGCTCATGTTTGTACTGTTGACGCGTTGGTTGTTAATGTTTTATCCGCTACTTGTTTTGTGTTCTCTCTATTCTAAATTGATTCTTTTATTTGAATTCCCTTGCTCTCATCTAGACCATCTTCAAATAAGAATTTGTTCAAATTAAAACTGCCTAGTTAAATACAGATTAAAGGAAAAGGAAAATTGTTATTTCAATACAAGTGTTTTTGACATTTATGGCCGATGTCATTCTTGCTTTGACAGGGTTTGATACGTCAGACTGTAGATAATTGAAAGCAGTTTTGTGCTGATTACTGGCAACTCAACTATTAATATGTGGAATTTCCATCCAATGTGTTTTTCTGTGGGTTTTTATGGTGTATGAGGTACAATTTCAGATATACTGGCTGCCTACAGGAGTGATGAATCAGCAAAAATAGCTGGAATAAGTAATCATGAAGGTTGCACACTTCTCTCCATATGAAAATATTTATTTTAGATCACCAACATGTTTCGGCATTATGCCTTCTTCAGGGTGTCAGCAAAAATAGCTAACAAATGTAGCAAAAGTCTGTAGCATTAATTAACTCCTATCAAGTCAAGAATAACACTAATATATAACACAGGTATTACACATATTCACAGGGGGTTGATCTGGGACACCAGAACTTATTGAACCTTTTGCAGATGTCGAGGGTGACATCTGTGATGGGAGGTGCCCACTTAATAACCCCAGTGACATACAGACATACAGTATCTGCACTCACACACTCAACACTAACATTTACATTAGGTGGGAAGTGAACAGTGCTGCCTGTCTGATAGTCCTGTAGATTTATGACACATAGCCTGAAGTCCTCTATAGTCACCATTTATGGGTTGGTACATCATTCTCTGACATCTGCATCAAATCCTGTGTATTTTTAAATGCTTATCCTTTAAAAACAGGCGCTTGTTGTGGTCAGAGTGTCACATCTCAACCTAAATGTTTAGGCTTTGGAAGTTCATGAGCAAGCCAGGCCGATGATCAATCACTTTTTAGTTTAGTTTTAGTTTACCAATAAATTGAGTGGTCGTAGTAAATAGCAAAGACCCTTCTGCACTATAAACTATACCAGCCTTTTTGCATCTAGGAACTGTATGAAAGTTAATATTGACTTCATATTAAGCTAATGCATTTACAGTTTGAGCGATAACATTGTTGACACACCTGCTTTGCAAACACTGATCACAGAGTATGATCCCATCTGCCCCATGCTTATGTTCGTAGCAGTGAGCACGACAATAAATGTTTTGATGAATTGATGAATGGATCACTTTGTACCATGTATGTCTTGATTAGGTTTGAGCTGTGGTATTGTATACGCATTAATCACATTCACTTCCTCAAAGGTATGCTGCTTTCCCATAGTCTGAAGAAGCAGCTGGACTATGTTACACACCAGCGACCATTCAACCTTGCAGTGATAATAGAATCATTGCAGGGATTTTACGGTATCTAGGTCAGCAAATGTAGAAAAAATTCAAAGGCAATTGATCAAAGAGGCTTAAGTATTTCTCAAGGTATTTTTTGGGTCAAAAGATGAGCGTGTAACTGAAGCTCACAGGATTATAAAGTAATCTGGCCTGAGGAATGTTTTATCTCATCATATGCCTCCTCCTCCGAGCTGAAGGCCTCCCAACACAACCCGCTCTTTTCAAGCATCGTGATCCTGCAATGATGATGGGACAGAACAGACTGGCGACTGTGAGTCAACAACCCCCCATCCCCCCCCCCCCCCCCCCCAAATTATTGTCTAGAGGATAATCATCTTAATTGTCTAATTAGAATTCTGTTTCACAAAGTGGTACCAAAGGAGTAATGAACACAATTCAGCCAATTCACAACAAAACAGAAATAGGCTGTTATAGGCTGTTACTATAACATTCATTAGTTGAGCAAATTGGATAAAATACAGATGAAAGCAAAAGGCTTTGCTAACTCAGTTATTACTTAGGAAAATTTCAAATTGGGAAGCACGGGCCTCAGTTGAACAGGCAAGATCTGACACTCCATACATGATCCATACCAAATAAGTGAAGCCAAAATTGATGGATCGATGGCTTAGTTACCCACCACATTCCAATAACCATTACACTCAACCAATTCAATACATGATTAACTGTGGCACAAAAAAGCTGGTGCACAAAATGAATGGCATTGCATCAGTATAGTATATAACAGTATAAAACACACACACACCACCCCCACCTCCCCCCATGCAAAAGTTTCCTACTCACATCAAATGACCTAAGTTAATAATGATATTTGAGTAGAGCAGTAACTTTGTAATAGGGCTTAGTGAACTGACATCCCTGAAAGAGAGAATATCTTCTATGCTTTTTGCTAGTTTGAAATCTACAGACAATCCTTTTTAAAAAAAAAGATGAATACATGACAGCTCTTCCTCTCTTTATGTGAATTAATTTTTTTTTTTTTTTCGTTGAACGTGTATGTTTATTGTAAATCTAATCAGGGAAATACAGGCAGGAAATATTTTGCAAGATGCTGACACAAAGAAGAAAGTGCACGTGCATTATTAATGCAGTAAGAAGTTCGCTCGTGACCAATCATGTTCTCGGGATTTTCTCTGAGCTCGCGTCTCCTCCTCGTGCAGATGGGGATAAAAAGCCCATGTCGCTCAAGCACCCTCAGACACTTTCCACGCAAACTTTCGCAATGCTCCACCTGTTGACATTCCTGGTCGAGAAGTTATCCCTTCTCTCCAACTTCAAACTTTTTGAGTCCAAATGGTCGGGTGGTGAGCGCAGGGAGCGCGCGACGCAGCGCGTCCCTCTGCCGTTTTTCAGGAGAGGAGACCTGCTGGAGGTTCCGAGAACTTTATTCACTCACTATGGGATCTATTTAGGCGACAATAAAGTCGCTCACCTGATCCCCGACATCCTGCCTGTACTTACAAATGACAAGAAGTTGATCAGCACTGTAATAACAAACAAGAGACTCATCCTTGGCTGCATGTACAGGTTTGCCACGGTGCGCGTGGACACACTGGAAGACTTTGCATATGGCTCCAACATAATGGTAAACCATATGGATCAGCTGATCAAGACACAAGCATTTCAGAATGAAGATGTCGCAAAGAGAGCCGAAAAACGTATTGGAGCAATCCCATACAGTTTGCTATGGAACAACTGTGAACACTTTGTGACACACTGCAGATACGGATCTGCCGCAAGTCAGCAGACAGAAAAGGTATACAGCCTGCAACAATTCACACTTTTCTTTAAATTAATGCTTTTAGTTACAAAGTCTCATTCTGCAGCTGAATTCTGTGAATTGCATGTTTGCATAAATGCGTCACACCAATGGCATGTTTGGAATTAATATGAATAATCCTTTTGCTGATATTTTATTGAATATATTATAAACTCCGCGTTCAAAATTCATGATGTCAATATGAAGTAACCAAATGATGATAATGTATGCAGACTTAATGCTTTAGTGTTGTACACCAAGTTGCAAAAAACAGTAGGCCTGTTAGTTATCTTTTAGCAGAGTGCATAAAATATTGCATACACATTAATTTGTGTTTCTTTCCTTTGTAGTTTTGCGAGTGCTTGAAATCCATCATCCGAGACCAGCGGAGCATCATTGTAGCAGCTCTTCTTGGAATTATCTCCATCGTCTCTTTTGGCATGGCACCTTCAACTACATTACCCACAATTCTTATCCCCTTCACTCTGTGGATGGCTGGTTGAAGGATCTCAGCAGAAGGCGATCAAAAAAAAAAAGTGAACTGAACCTTTATTTTGCAGAGACATTAACTTGAAACTTTTCAGAATGGTGCTTCTGCTTCTTTTGTACTCCATGTGATGCCTCATAAAATGCTTGGTTTTCACAAGCATAATACTCATTTTTAGTAAGTAGGGTACATGGCAAGTACTGATATTTACTGTACAGCTGATGATTTTCCACTCAAACGTATGAAGCTAGTGACCCATCATCTTAAATCTTTGATGCAGAAATACTGTTTGTGATTCATATTTCTTAATATTTAAGCTTGCCATTTAAACCAGTATAAGGAAATCTTTTCAACCATGATGTATGTAAAATAGGCATATTCAAGTTTTGCACTTGAGTACTGTACTTAATACAATGCTGCTTTGAAATTTTGTTTTTAGTAGCCAATACTGTAAATATGCAAAAGGTTTAATAAACTTTTCATTTTTATTTGTGTGCCTTGTGTGTGTGACAACTTCATACACTATAGTTCACATCTCCACCCACATGTCAGTGGAAGCAGAACTAGCCTTAATATGTATGATATGCTATGCTAAGTATTCACTTAATCTGAGACTTCATTTTCAAAAACTGTGTTGGCTAATAATATGAATCTAAGTGTACAGGAAAAAGACACAATTTCAAACTATCACAGACACGATTGCCTGAATAGCATTATCAAACTACTGAGTCTTTTTATTTAGACTATGATACAATACCTGTGACCTTTTAGTTGTATGATATGCTGTGATGTATTTGGGTAATTAGAAACCTCATTTTCAAAAACAGTGCTGATTAATGATCTGTATCTAATACTCAGGAAAAAATGCTGAGTAATAATGATCGAAATCTACAATTACAGGCGTATCATGCACAAACCAGTAGCCTATTGTCAAACTACAGGCTGTTTATTAAGGTACGATGGTACGATATCTGTGACCGTTTAAATGAGGGTTTAATCCCCAGAGTTGCCAGTTCAGCCTTCTTAATTAGAACCCTTGACCTAAATACACTGGAGCCCAGGTCTGAGTTTTGAAATCAAGTCAACCACACATCCAAGTGATTAGAGAAAGCTCCTTTATTTCTGTCAAAATCAGACTGAAACATTGACCAATATCTAATCCTACTAATCACACTAGCTCCTCCCAATTCCCACATAAATAAAGTGCTCAGGTGTCCAACAGTGTGCTGCAGACTGCCATCATGTTTCCTTTCCAACTACTCAACATTTTCTTTGTGGCTTCCAAAGTCAGAAAGGAGGACTCTAAATACGACCTGTCGCATTACAAGCGTGGCGACCTGTTAGAAGTCCCCAGGACCTTATTCACCCATTTTGGTATTTACTTGGGTGACAACCGGGTGGCTCATCTCATCCCAGACATCCTGCCAGTGATTTCCAAGAATAAATCTGCTATTGCCAAGATGGTGACAAACAACCGTCTGATACTAGGAGTTATCGCCAAGGTGGCCAGCGTCAGGGTGGACTCTTTGGAGGATTTTGCTTATGGCTCAGAGATTCTGGTCAACCACATGGACAAGGTGTGCAGCCAGCCTCCCATGGACGGGGACGAGGTCGCCCGGCGGGCGGAGAAGCTGCTGGGCTCCATCACCTACAGCTTACTGTGGTACAACTGTGAACACTACGTCATGTACTGTCGATACGGCATGACCATCAGCTACCAGACATACCAGGTAGAGTAACTGGCCTCCTGTCTGCTGGAAAGCTTCATATCAGAGCAGTGAAAACACAGCTGGGTAATCTTGTAGGACAGCATTAAAGTATGGTTTGCCCATTGTCTGACAAACTGGTAAATATATCACAGATTGAGGCAATTCCAAGAGCCTGTTGTGAAATATATAGAAGTCATTATTTATATCACAGTGGAATAACTTGTTACAAAAAAAGCTACAGTCTGTGATGATTATTATGAGCAATGAGTGCCTTCTTTGTACTCAGCAGATTTACGTGGGGTGAAGATGCTTTTTTACAGTATAAAATATACCATTTTTATCAAGTGTCCAGAGCAAAAATGTTGCTGATCTAAGATCAGTGACCAAGGCTTTTTGACTCCTCATTGATATGAACAGCTAAACCTACATGTGGGCCAATGTCCTGTTGGCATGTGATGGAGGAAACAAACTTCCTCTGACATTGAATCTTGGGGACTGTTGCACTAGGAAGGTCACATGTAAGAGATCTTGTTTTGAAGAGAGATGCATTGCATGTGTTGTATGAGAAATACCTTGAAGCATTTCCAGGGATTTAGTGAAAACAAGATTATTGGACAATATGTGTGTATTAACACTCACGTGCAAAGTGGAAAGAATCTGAATGTACTTATGAGGGAAGGTGGCTTAAGGAATCTTATGTTAAAAACCAGTGTTGTGCTCAAATACTCATTTCACAATGACAGAGTATTTTACTGTTGCAGCTTACTCCTCCACCAGCTAACATACTTTTAATAAGAGCAGGTCAGGTAGAGAAAGACATTTTCTGACATTTGGTCGTATGAGGATTTTTTTCACAGCAGGGGGTTATTTGCTGAACTGAAAACTAAGTTCAGTCATTCATGAGGTGAGCAGCACCATCTAGTGTTACTTTACGCCCAAATTACTGACATTATTGTGGAGGCAACAAAGACTCTCTCTGCATTTTTTCTTGACAACAGCCACCCGCTGCACTTCTGATTTATAATTTACTTTGCACTAAAGTTTCTGAGCGCTTTGTCTAATTCTCACTGTCTTTCTTGCAGTTCTGCACAGCAGTGAGGAAGATTGTGTGCAGCAGGATGAGTGCCTATTTCACCGCCCTGTGTGGTGTAGGAGCCATGCTGTATCTGGGCTCTGTGACGCCGCTGACCACTTTACCCACCCTGCTCATCCCCTTCACCATCTGGATGGCATCCTAATGGCCTCTAGCAACATGACTCATGAGGAGAGACTCTAATCTAACATATTGTGGAAACTGAAACAAAGTCCTACGGTTTAGTTGTGTGACTAAAGGCACTGGGAAATGAAACACATACACAATGCGATAAAACTAACAACATTCTATTTTTTACATTATTTGGACAATTGTTGATTCTTTATATTTACTGTTGTATTAATTTTCTGTAGTCTTGATGGGAGGACATTATCAAAGAATTATTAGATTGTTGATTTGTTCATGATATTGTTCAAAAGCTGATTTTCAGATAGATTGCTAATTTTGTGTACTACACTGATATTCAACATTAATCTCTATTAATACTGGTAGCTCATAGATTCTGAGTGAACTGGATCCTGAAGATTGGGATGACGCTTTCTTTGGAAAGAAGAGATTGACCCCTGGACACATATTGTGAGGCTGTAAACACACAGTATGTGGCCACGTCAAAGGAGGCTGGAGTCACGGCTGACTCTTTCCTGACTTTATTTAAAGATAACTGGCAAATGTTGTCATCAGTGTGATATCACACTCACAAGGCCGGCTTGGACAAAGTGCAATAAGTTTCATCTTTTGAAGTATCATTTTTGATGTAATGACGATGGTCATGTTTTTTGCTGTCAATTAAAGATGTATTTCTACCTGCCTCTTGTTGCGTTTCTCGTATGAAACATCAAATCTCAACATACTTTTAACACCACATCCAATGTACTGCACTAGTTAATAATACTTTCATACAGTCCCTCGGTTATGCCTGATGTAAAAAACAACACAAAAAAAAGCAAAACACATTTGAAATATTTAGAGGGACAGTCCATGGGAACATACTACTGAATATCACAGGCTTGGGAAAAGAACAGCCAGAAACAACCTCAATTAGAGCCGTATTTAAAAATTACATTTTTGCTCATTAAGTTGTAGTCAACCGCAAAGAATGTGGTCAACTCTCTGTCAATGTAACTACATCAAGAATCACATTATGCCAGTGGGCAATGTTCCTAACCCTTCATTTAGCATTTCCACTGAGAATTCAGAGCAAGCAAACAAAAAGGTCTCTCAAAGAGACGGATTGGATGGAAGGGATGCTTAGTGGTGAGAAAGGAATATGATTACTAACAAATCATTGCATCTTTAGTATAGTTTGAGAGCTAATCTGATTTGATTAAGTTTATACTTGTAAGGATTGAAACGTATGTCAACTTCAACCAAACAGTTGAGATTTAATCCTAAACCTCTGGGTGATTAACTATTTACAGAATCTGGGGGTCAGTGTTGTAAATAATTGCACCATGCTGCTGGCTAAAGGGAAAATGGTAATAAAATGGTGATATAGGATATGATGCTCCGTTGTTTTAATGCATTTAATAGATTATGTAAGAAAACTGCTGGTTTGTGAATATGTGTGTGTGGTACTGCCTAAACCAGGCTGTATGTAAAGACAACTGTTGTGTATGTTGTGGATCCAGCATCATCTCTTTCCCCTCCGTCTTCACAGCAATCTCTCTCTTTCTCTCTCTTCACTTGCTCTTCTTCTCTCACTTCTTCCACATTAAGAACCTGCTAGATGCAAACTGCAGACTGCAGAGATTCTGCCAAGCAATGTCCATTGTTTTCAGTGAGGAAGGCTAACAATGCTAACAAGCCTTTTTTAGGGAAACAGAAGGACAAATGTAGAGACCCTCTGGTGTAGAGTAAAATAACCAACAAAAAATTCATCATCTCGATTTGTTATTAGGCCTAATCTATATAACACATAGGTAATTTAACTCAACTAAAAAACACATGACGACATCTCTATCTTGCAGCCAAAAGGTGTATTCACAGATTTACAACTATAGTAAATTCTACCAGAACCATCAGACAAAAGTTCTTCTGGCCTAAGCTCTGAGAAATGAAGATGATGTCAGGATTTCCTCCATTAGAATCTTAAATAGCTGCTGGAACTTCCCCAGGATGCTTAATAAACCTTTAAGATTTATCCCTGCCTTGACCCTGACTGAGTGAGACAGGTAAAGACTGGCGTTAATGAGGGATAATTGCCTCGCCATCACGTTGAGACACTAATCCTGCAGAAAGGCACTATGTATTGATTTAAGAGAGGCTGAGATACAAGGCTGAAGCTTAAAACTTCCATTAAGTCAAGTGCAGGTGTACAGCTGCAGCACCCCATGCTGAGACTGAAGAGTAACTGGGCTTTGTCGCTTCTAAAATTGACATGCCTTCAGCTTTTAAGCTGGATTTACTCAGGGAAATCTGGTTTTCATACTGTATCTGTGTACCCAGATGGAGTCATGGGTTTTCCCTGTTTAACCAGCAATGGAGAGATCACATTTGGATGACAAGGGGGCTTTAAAAAAAATCAAGTTTTCTGTTTCTGTGTAAATACAGCCTCCGACAGAATGGAGTGGGACAAGGCCGGGCCGGCTCTAGGCATTAACCATATGATAAAGAATGGAATGGAAAAGACATTGTTCAAAACATACTTTTCATTTTACATTTGAAACTATGGTGATGTTTGTCAGATGAGCACAGCAGTCAGTCAAGCCACTGAAACTGACCATCTCTCCACTCCCTTGTTCATTTCCAACTGTTTTTCACCCAAACCGCAGTCTTGCTCGGCCCGCTGTCGCCTCGAGGGACGACACAGGCCGGACATTCCAGCTGTGAAATGGTTCCCACACTCCAAGGTATCCGTCAAGATGGAATAAAACTTGGTATTATGCATGCTTTATAGATCAACTATAACATATTTTGTTATTCCTAACAAGTAGTTGAATAAAAGATTAGCTTATCCCCCATCCCTTTCTCACAAAGTCTACCTAAATAAATAAATATTATGTTGAATAGGCTACTGTATTTCATCCTCAACAAACCATCCACTTCAAAAATCTTAAAGGGGAATACCACTCACTTTATGAATTCATCTATTCCCATGATCTAGGACAGTCAAAATAATATTTGTTAATATGAGCAACTCTCTCAGAGAACTAAGACTCAAGCCTGTGATACAGCAATATGTAAAATATGAAGCTAATCCATAGACAGCGAATAAGAGGCTTTTACACCCAAATTAGTGTCATTCTACAGCAGTGTTATCAGGTATGAATCATAGAAATGTACCTTATGCCATGAAAATTTCCCTGAGTGCTCTCACAGCAACCTTTACCATCTTTCCCAGTTCAATCTCAATAGTGCAACTCAAGTTTAGGCATCTTCATGACATCAAAGGTTCAAGTCATGATCAGACTGGAGGCAAAACTCAGGGCTGTGCTGCAGGCAGGCTAACTCCAGCTAAAGCTAAATGTCCAAGTTTGACTACTTGTAGCATTTATTGAGCATTGCTTGTGCCCTAAAATGAGAGAAAAGAATGGGAAATCATACAGCTTCTGTTTCAGTTTGTCAATAGTTAAGTGCAACTGCTGCTTTCAGTACTGCTTTTAGTTTCTGCGTTGAGGAGCGAGTTGATGATGTTCAAAAATAGTTTTTTGGTTTGTCCTAGACCACAGAAATAAGGTTCATGTTTTAGTAATTTCATTCCCACCATCAGAATGATCAGCTAAATGTGGTGTTGTCTCACTTTAACATCAAACTAATGGAAAAGTAAAACCACTGACATCCATTATAGCTGTACCACCATACCAACAAGATAAACAGCACATTTGCCATAAAGGACAACAAGCACAAAATCTGTCTTAAAAATTGACAAGTCTCAGAGGTGGCAACTTTCCCACTGTAGCTGCAGTAGTTTGATGCCTAACTGCCTAATAAATTTAGAATAGAGACAGTGCAGCTGCTGTCTTCCACAGATTTATTAAAGCAAAGGGCAGGTATAGCACAGCAGCGATGACAGTAATTGTGATTCATTTCGAGGCAGAGAAATGGCCAACAAGCAGGCAGCAAAGACCATTAGTACTGACTCTTAGAAAGTTTGTGGTAATACTACTCTAAATTGAGTATACACATACAGGAAACCCAGGGCAAGTCAAAAGCAAGGGCAATGCTTTATCATTGTTTGAATGCAAATTTGTGCCAGTCATAACTGAAGTTGTATCATGATCATCTCATTTAGATTCATAAAAGACATTTGGCCTCTGGAGACGCAGATAAAGATTGAAGTAAACAAACCTGAAAGGAAACATCCTTGAAGTGAAACCTGCACAGGCATATGGAAAGAAAATAATGAAAATTTTTCATTATGTCTAAAACAAAATGCTCCAAATAAATATGTCTTCACTGGTCAGTTTTTTTACCATGCAAAGCCTTCACAGACTATATCCCGTCACTGTCCTTCGTGTCTTCAGTGACAGCATATTAACATTGTCCTCGCCTCTTTTCAGTAAAATGATAGGTAGATAGATTATGAATGGTTTGTGGTTGTACTGGGCAGCTCCCAGGTGTGAAAGAGTGTAAATGTGTAAGGAACCTGCATCACTTTTCACAATGCACATGTTATTTCTTAGAACACATTCAGGAAAATCAGGACAAAAAGTATGACTGCATGGCTTAAAGTTAGACTGAAGAGGGTGCCATGTTTAACCTTTCACCTCTAACTGTATATTTGGTATTTGGATCAATAACAGCAGACAGGGCTCTGCAGTATTATAAAGCACAGGTGACATTTGGTCAATTATGTTATTTTAGACTAGATTATGATTAAACATCCCTGACACAAAGGCTCCATGTAGCTTGGAATATTAATGTCTTTGCTTCTCAAAATGATAAATTTATACTGTCAGCCTCTACAGACAAAGTGTGTAAGTCTAGGTATTTAGGTATGCATCAGTCATTTCAGATATAGCTGGAAGATGATTGTGGCCTAGATGGAGGAAATCAATAATCAATCATTACCCTGATGAGTTTTATGTTATTGTCTTCAGTACAGACATAGTGCAGGTCATTGTTTTATGCAATGGATTAGTCTGAATTTACCTGAACACTTATCTAGACATGAATCAAGACAATAATTTCTACAACCCTGCACTAAATCAAATTAATAAAGCAGAAAATATCAATGAATAAATTTTATCCTAGCACAGCTTTTTCATTGGAGAGGAATTTCACACTGTGCAAGAACTGAATAATGAAGATAAATATTTTTCTTTCTCATTACAGGTAAATACAGTAACATTGTTCATTTTATCAATCTAGTAAAATCTGCTTTGTATCTATCATGTAATCATTTGAAGCAATCTTATGAATTTCATTTGCCAGAGGTGAACTGAAAACAACGCAAGAATGTGACAACTTTCTGGTCAAGAGACAAAGCTTCAAACCAGTTTAGCTCGGCATGCCTATCAATTCAGCTTTATGGTTTGATTTTGATAAAGATTAAAAATGTAAAGCAGAGAGCTCCTGCAATTTCATTTAAACCTTTTATCTCTACACAGCAATACCACGTGAAAAAAAAGATTAATGTAAATGATGCAAGTTCATGTTATGTTAATTGAGTCTGTACTGTGACAGGCAGATAAAGACTGTCAGTGGAGAGACTAAAGCTAACTACAGTAACTTAAATAGGCATTAATATCACATTTAAAGCATCCAGACTATAATCTCACATGCTGTATTGTTGCTTAGGGGGTTCATACGCATTTAGAGCCAAGACTCCTCTTTGGGGTCTTCTGTGTTTTTAATGACAACAGGAAGCTTATTGCTTTAGTGTTGACATTCACTTTAGAACAAAGTCAGCAACCACAATGTGAGCAGCGCCCCACCTCCTAAAATCACAAGGGAAACTCTTAACATGCCCATCTATTCAGGGTTTCCTGGTTTCTGTCATTATTTCACCATCTGTGTATTTGTACTGAGGGCGAAGTGGGCTTTTGCCAAGGAGGCTGGTAGACAGTAACTCAATTTCCAATGGCCACATGTTGCCTTGCACTATAATGGTGGAAATCAAATTATGAGCCCAATTACCAGCGGTAGGCTAAACAGTTTCAACTACATGGACCCACATTGTAAATAATAAACTCTCATTGTCATTATTATATACAGTTAAGCTCACTTCACAATCTGATGCTTGTAGTGATACTGTTGTTTGTGGCTTGTTCAGTGTTAAGTTCCTTTTCAATAAGGCTTTTATCTGTCAAGATTTTATCGTCTCTAATGAGATCCAGTTTGTTATGATTATGAGTTCCAGTTTGTTATCTTGAAATCAGGCTAATAAATCCTCTCTTCATTGGTTAGCAGAGAATATTTGTGCCTCAAAGAGAATCTGTAGAGAAGCAAAGTGGAAATGGACAGCCTCAAAACTTCACGTTTGCCTTGACATATTAAAAGACTAAGAAAAATGCAAGAATGCAATCTTTCTCAAACCACACTGAAAAGACTTAACAAAATGTAAGGGCACTTTTCAGAAATTACAGAACGCAAATCACACCACTTAGTCAAAACACAGCCGTCACCACACAGATTCATTTGTTGTTGTCTGCTGATTCATCAGGTCAAGACTATATCTAAGATGAAGCCCTCTCTAGCTGTGCCTTTGATATTCTGCCCACTATATTTCTTAAGTAAGTCTTGGAAATGGTCTGTCTGTGTATCGTAACAATTATTAATTCATCTCCCCACCTACTTTAAGAATGTCTGTTGAACTACTACTTAAGAAACCTTTACTCTTACTCTTACTCTTGACCCTCATTCCTTAAACAATTACAGACTGATCTCTAAATTACCATTCCTGCCCAAGGTCTTGAAAAAAAACACCAAAAAATTTGTTTCTTTTATGAGTAATGGTCTCTTTTCAGTCTGGTTTTAGAGCTCTGCACTGAGACAGCCCTTCTCAAGTTGATGAAATACTTGCTTTTAGCAGCTAATGTGGGAAAATCCTTGGTTTTAGTTCTCCTAGATGTCAGCGCAGCTTCTGACACGGTTGGTAATCCTACTAGAGCGTCTCAAACACTGGATCCACATCTCATCTGGTACTGGTTTTCTCATCTGGATAGATCTTTCTCTGCTGCAACCGAGGAGACCAGGTCATCATTGGCAAAAGCTACCTGTCGTCTATTATTAGCCTCATACTTTTTTCCATATATATGCTACCCTTAGGGTAGGCTATATGATTCATTAGTTCCCATTATGCCGATGCTACCCAGCTGTACTTCTTGGTAAAGTGAGCTGATATCAAACGGTTGGCCACCTTACATGTTTTCTGGAGATTTGAACTCTTCATTTCTTACAACTAAATGCATTTAAGTATGAAGTTATTAATATTGGGCCCACCATACTGTTAGTGCTCAAATCTACAACCATCTTGGTTTGCTTTTTTTTTTTGTTCCTTACGTGTTCCCCTGCATGATCTGTAGGTCATTAATGAGACTCTAATGCATTAGCTCTCATTATATCTTTTTACATTTCCCTGCCTACATTGGCACAGATCTAGGCAGAAAAATGATATTTGTCATTCCAGCGCACTGGGATGTCGAGCAGACGCTCTTAATTGCTCATGAATGAAGTGGATCAGAAATGATTCAGGCAAAGAGACTTATCCCTGGGTTGGTTTGGTCAGGGAAGGACGCCCCCTCTCTGTCAGTCAACACGCCTCATCACTCGGGCTCAGACTTGTCACACAGGTAATGCGCCCTCTCCAAACTCTGGAGGCTGCAGTGCGCGCTGGTGAACGTCGTGCGCTTACTGCTGCGGACTGCTGTGCCTTCTGGAAGAACATTATTCCACAAATATGACATCTGTCTTCGCTTAGTGATTTGTTTACCGATTTACATCGTTCAAATTACCTGGATATCACGGACACGAGAAGAAGCATGTTAGAGCCTAATGCTAAACTTAATTGAACGTGGAGACGAATAAGGGGAACCTGAACATCTCATCCTGTTACAGATTAAGGTGAGTGGATGTTACTCTGGACAACGAGCAAATCTGTAGGTGCTGAATTATTAGTTTGAGTATGATCAATTGATCTCACATTTGATCTCACATTTGACCTCACATTTGATATTTAAAAAAAAATATAAAACACTATAATTGAATATTTATTTACAATAACTGAACACACTTGTATAACCTGCATATAGGAAAAGCCTTACTTTCATTTCTTGATAGATTTGTAGATATCACGAACTGCCACGGGACGCGGATGACAACTGAATTCCAGCCAAAAGGCTCGAAAGAGCGTCCTCAATATAAAGCTGCTTCTTCAGCTTAATATATGTGAGTCTATGCAGAAACAAACAACAGAAAAAATAATAAGGATGAGCTACAATTCCCTAAATATGTAGACAGGCTAATTCGAAAATAGTTCAGACATTTACATCTAAGATCATCGTTCATTGGTACAGACCCAGGCTTTTCTCTGATAAAAACAAATGGCCCAATAGGACGACTGACCACTTCAATACTATTGTGGCATTATAACAAACAGGGCCATTGAATGACCTACAGTATATTACAATGTGCTAGATAGAATCACACTACAGGGAGACTTGTGAAATGTTTATCAATCATCAAGGGGGATGGAGACAATTCAGTATCTCAAACGAATCTTCCATTAAAAAAAATATAATATAAATAGAAAAACCCATTGCTGACTGTATCAATAGACATAGGACTGCAACTCTATTTGTGGTACACCAAGCTGAAAACATCAGCACATCTTTTAAGCTAAATTCCTGCTCAGGCTGCTGAATAGTTACCAAAGGCAAAGCTGAATTGATTGAAAGAGACAAAAAAGGTGGAAATGTAAAGTTTCGTCTGTGTTCAGAGTAGTTAAACTGAGAAATTAAGCTTCTAGGTTCTCAACCATCAAACTCCAGCAATATGTTAAGGCCTGCTTGTTTTAGGGCTGCATTACTGTATATGAATAAATTATTTTTGACTAAAATGTTAACTGGAATGTTATAATTCCAAGGTCATGATGTGACTCCAGGATGAGATAGTAACATAGTAGCTGCACTTCCAATTCTGAGTTTGATCGTTTAGGAGAGAGAGAAGAAAAGGCCTTATTTTTAAAGTAACAGCATTCAAATAGCAAAAGTACACTGTAAAAACAACTATACAGCCAGCATGTATTTTCTCTCTAACATTGTCTCTATCCAAAAATAAAACTATACAGGCAGTACATTATTTTGATATCTTTGCCGATATCTTTTATTAAGTGAAAATAGAAGGCAAAGGGTTTGGGGGAATTTGATGTGTGTGTAGATGTGTGAGCACAGATGTGAAGGGGCTCAGGTTCTTCGCTTGAAGAATTGGAGGAATTTTCTGAAGTCCTGGTTAGAGGTGGACTCCATCTTCTCCTTCTTCTGCTTCTCCTTGCGGTCGGAGTCAGGGCGTCGATGAGTCGTCGTAGCCAGCTTTGGCTTCTTCTTCAAAATGTCAGCCATGCCCCTCTCCGGGTCAGCAAGCTTGGCCATCAAGTTCTTCTCTGCCTTGTCCCACGCTTGCTCCCTCTCCTCCAGGACCCAATGGGTCTCATTTTGGGTCCTGAGGAGAGCGGTCTTCTCCTCCTGCCAATGGAGGAGGAGGCTCTCCAGCTGCTGCTCAGCCAGCATGAGGGAGGCCATGATTTCGTCTTTTTTGCCACTTCCCTCCTTCTCCTGAGCCTGCTGGGAGGCCCGGCACTTCTCCAACGCTTTCTCTTTCTCCTTTTGGAGAGTCTCCTCCAGCTCCTCTTTTTTGTAGACTGCCTCCTCCTCGATGATGTTGTTGTCCATGAGTTTAAGCTGCAGGCCCAGGATGGTAGCGTGACTTTTGTCTGCAACCTGGGAGCTCAGCTGCTTCTCCCTGTGGAGCATTTCATTTAGCTGCTCCATTTCTTTGTTAAGCGCCTCCTGCTCCACCTCAAAGGCCTTGATTTCATCAGCCTGCTGCTGTGCCTCATTTTTAGCTTCCTGCAGCTCAACCTGCAGCTCTGGGATAGTTTTCTCCAGCTCATCACCATTGGTCTGGATGGCCCGCTGCTGCAGCATATTCTTGCAGACCCCGGCTCGGGCTCAGGCCAGCACAGACTTGCTCTCTTCTTCAGGCTCTTTCCAAAAACCAAAGATTTGCCATCTTATATGAAACAGCTTCAGTATTTAAACTTCCCACTCTGACAGTTAGACCGACTTGTTGCCATAAACAAAGTTCTTAACTCAAGATTAGCCAAGGGGGAGGGGCTAACTTTCCTACCTCAAAATAAGTCAGTCGTAATATTTAAGTAACTTAAATTTAGATTTTCAGGTTGGATTAGACTAATTAAGACTGTATATATAGTCTGTATATATATATATATGTATGTATATACTGTATATCATCCCTTATCTCCATAATGTTGCTAGATGGATATTTAGCAGCCAAATCATCAATACAGTCAACATTGAAATAATATTAAACACTTTGAAAACCCACAAAATCACCAGATGTAATAAAAATGCTGTAACTTTTTGTCACTGTTGTCTGAAGGCAGTACAGCAGCCTTTCTTAAAGGTGACACCTTAGAGGAGAAGGGGGACATTTTTATCAAATGTGATGTTTTTCATGTGCTCAAAAGGTGATTAACATTATATTGTATTTTCTAGATACCGTCCTGTATATCCTGTAGGCTATGTCTTGTTTAATTGGGAAAATATTGAGGAAATTGTGTAAGTCTGCAACTAAATAATGAATTTCATTAGATTAATAGAAAATAACTGACTTCTTGTCCATTGCTCAAACTGATCTCCATCTCCATCTTTTCACAGATTGACTTATGGGGACTGTTAGCAATGGATACTGCAAGTCAGCTAAACATGACTCAGATGGAAGATTCTAAACTTGAAGTTGAATCCTCCAACTGCTGCTCGGCTGCAACCCCAACTCAATATGACAACTTTCTGAATCTAGAGGACAGTACAAAGCTGGTGGGCGTGCAAGTTGTCCTCATCCTGGCTTACAGCACGATCATATTGTTTGGAGTCATTGGAAACTCCTTGGTGATATATGTAGTCTACAAGTTCAAGAATCTACGGACTGTAACCAACTTCTTCATCGTCAACTTAGCCGTGGCGGACTTGCTGGTGAATACTCTGTGTTTACCCTTCACTCTGATCTACACTCTGTACGGGGAGTGGAAGTTTGGGCAGGTGCTGTGCTTCACGCTGCCGTGCGCCCAAGGCATGGCCGTGCACGTGTCCACCATCACGCTCAACATCATCGCGCTGGACCGCCACCGGAGCATCGTCTACCACCTGGAGACCAAGATGTCCAAATACATGTGCGCCGCGGTCATCGTCGTCACGTGGGCCGTCAGCGCCCTCCTGGCCAGCCCGCTCGCCATCTTCAGGGAGTATGGGACCTTTGACCTCTCACCGGACGAGTCCATCCAGGTGTGCACGGAGAAGTGGCCGGGAAGCAGCACGAACGGAAGCATCTACAGTATTTCCATGCTGCTGCTTCAGTACGGCCTGCCTCTGGCCATCAACTCCTTCGCCTACATCCGCATCTGGAGTAAACTGAAGAACCAGATGAGCCCCGGAGTTCGGAATGACCGGCACCGGCGCAGGAAGAAAACCACCAAGATGCTGGTGACCGTGGTGGTGGTGTTTGCCGTCAGCTGGCTGCCGTTCCACGCCTTCCAGTTGGCAGTAGACATAGACAGCAGCGTTCTAGATATGAAAGACTTCAAATTGCTTTTCACCGCGTTCCATGTCGTGGCCATGTGCTCCACGTTCGTCAATCCGATCCTGTACGGGTGGATGAACAACAATTACAGGACGGCCTTTCTGTCTGTGTGCAAGTGTAACCGGCCCTTCAGTCTGAGGTCAAGAGGTGCCAAGAGCAGGCAGGCGCAAGACATGGCTTGCACAGATTTCAAAGCCACAAATCTCTAAATCATTATCAAATCACAGTCAAAGAAGAATCATGAATCATTTGCAAAAAATGTGTACTTTGTGTTCTGTTTTGTGCAGATGTTTTGCCTTATAGAGCTATCTCCATTCATCCATCTATGTATGAATATTTAATTAGGTTAATGGCGTAATGCAATGTATTTGTTTTGAATTAATTATTCAGGATTTGGTAAAAATCTGTAGCCTATAGAAGTACAAGTCAGAAGGCAGCATTGTTGACAGTATTATGTTTTTAATATTCATAAGTGCAGTGTTGCAGCTACTTTTTTGGAACTGTCCCACTTCACAACTGGAAAATGACAGATGAAAATATGAATGTGTAATTAATGTTGGAAGCAGAAAGCTTCAGTTGCCTGATTAAATGTTACACCAGTAGGTAGCCTATATATTATGCCATTATTAACAATCAGGACTTTACCGAGGTGCACTAAGGTCCACATATCGGCTCAGAAAGAGAATTATAGTTCACCAACACAAAATATCTACTACAGAGGTAGTGACAAAACTCAAGTCATATACCTATGTTGGAAATATTTCCATTAATTCATGTAAACATAGGGATTTAACTAAGCTTTTGTTTCAGTCGGGGTCCTGGTTATGGATACACAGTAGGATGCAGATGCGTGCATTAGAGTTCAGCAGGAAACTACAACAGACTTTCCTATTAGACAGAGAAGAGTTCCTCCCCCTCCCTAACTTGTCTTTGTTTGCAGCGAGCATCCTAATTGCCGCTGTATGTTCTCGCCGTGATTAGGATAGCGCAGGCCTTCCTGTTGACCGGCTCCTCGCTGATTTACTTTGTCTGTGCGTGAGGGACCGAGGGAGCAGGACATTAGCCCCACATCTCCGTTTTTAGTAAGCTATTCATGGTCTATTCCGCACGTAAATCAATAATTGTTTGTTTAACTGTCTAAAGTTATTGAGCTGCTGCCGCTGTCACAAAGCGTGCCCTTGGGAGAGGGGAGGGGCGCGCGCGCTAATCAAGCCTTTGAGTAAAACGAATAATGGGGTTTAAAACTAATTAGATTTATCCTTGTTTGCTGCCGGGTGCCTCTTTTGGCTTACATAGTAGCAAGCACTTAAGTCAGTAAGCTCGTCTTCCTGCTGGCTCTCCATTCATCCATCTATGTATTAATATTTAATTAATGGCATAATGCGATGCAACGCGAGGCACTGAGCAAAGTAGGAATCAAAGTTAATGATAGGTATCGGGGCAGTCAGTAACTTGAGTATGGATTTTGTCAATTAGTTGTATATTTAGTGCAGAATAATGAAGTGGAGCTGGCAGTGAGACTGATGAATTACTTTATCATAGATGAGATGAATAACATGAATGACTCTTTATGTTTATCAGCCACTTGAGTCCACAGGGCAATATAAGTGGGACACTCCAAAATCACCTCAACACCACACCACTAGAGGTCTGTATATACCTGCTGCATACTGGGGTTTCCAAAACTCCTCACACCCAATTTGACTAGAAGGACTTGTGTTTTCATGTTTTCATAGGCAAAGAGCTAAAGAATGATACTCTAGCTCCCCCCACTGTCTTTACACTGTCTTGTCAGAACAGCAGGAGACACTGTCTTGCCTCACTGGTGGGCACAGCTGTTCATCCAACTTAATTATTCAGTTGATGCAGTGATGCCTAACTATTATTTATTAAACCAGTTATGGCTCTGTAACTGTCCCGCATGAAGTAGCAGAGAAAGGAGTGGGAATATTCTGTCTAGCCTGATCAATGTCATTTTTGTGCCTCTGTTTTTTGTATGTCTGTGCTCTACACTTCTCCATTAAAATCCATTCTTATATGCTCAATTATGGCACGTGGCTCAGTGGTTAGCACTGTTGCCTCACAGCAAGAAGGTCCTGGGTTCGAACCCCGGTCCGTCCCAGGTCCTTTCTGTGTGGAGTTTGCATGTTCTCCCCGTGTTTGTGTGGGTTTCCGCTGGGTGCTCCGGTTTCCTCCCACCATCAAAAGACATGTATGTTAAGGTTAATACTCCTGTCAGTGCCCCTGACCAAGGCACTGGCAAAAGAACTGGAGTTGGTTCCCGGGTGCTGTACTGCGGCTGCCCACTGCTCCTAGTGTGTGTATAGGATGGGTCAAATGCAGAGGACAAATTTCCCCACGGGGATAATAAAGTATACAAATACAAATACAATTATCACACTACCTGCACTTGCGAAGTGGGCTGCAAGTCACATCATTGCTGTATAAATTATAATTGCTGACACAGTTGAAACTATATCTCAGTTTTAGTCTTTACCTCCAATATTTTCAACCTTTTTAAACTTTTTTTTTTTTTTTAAATCTGACTGATCTTACAAAGGAACCCAAACAAACCAGAATGAGGAAAAAAAAAATCATCTCATATCCTCAACTACCCTCTATCTGTTCTAACTGGGCTGATGCTGCATTGAATTGTGCTGTCTATAGCTACAGGATCAATACCTGTGCCTAGGTGTATTATATGACCATGCTATTATTCTCTTTTCATGTTTAGCTGCAGGGAGATGGTTTCTCCAAGGTCTATGTACTCATAATGCAGCCTGCATACCTCCAGCTGAAGTAGAGCCTTCTCTTTCTGTATTGTAAGAAGGAATTTATTAGGACGACCGTGTTTCTCTTTCAGCTTCTTTATGTTGCCGGCAGCTTCCTTGATATTCCTCAAATCTTCCTCCAGCCTTGTCTCAAAGACTTATTTTCTTTTTTGAACTGGTTTTCACATTTATGGACAATATCACTGGAAAAGCATTCATTCAGCTGGGTGTTGGCCTACAGCAAGGCTCCCGTCCTTGTGGCTGGTGTCAGGATTCTCCTCTGGTCCACCGCTCTGCTGAACACCAGCTTGTCTCTGAGCTGTCTGACTTCCCCGGCCAGACAGTTTTTAAATTGTCAAATTAAGAAAAGGTCGGCCTAGTTCTTACAGTGTGCAGTTACACATCTCAAAACAGGGTTATTCTCCACCCAATCCCCATTATTTTCACCCTATAACTTATCTTGCCTTATCTTGTAATTGTTGTCTGTTATTTATTCTTTTTTTTTTTAGCCTGGAAACAGGACACACCTGTAAAAGAGAGCTTGCTCTCAGTGTTTTCCCTGTTTAAATAAAGGTTGATGTTGATGAAAAGTGACATTCTGCATTTTATCAGATATCCAGTAAATGTAGTGATATCCATCCTTTATGTTTTCTTTTAAAAAGACCTGTCTGTTGGGCCTTTCTGAGAAAGAGAGGGGTTGACTTGCAAGTTCTGATCTTCTTTTCTGGCTAAACTCATGTTAGCTAAGGTTAAGCTATGTTGGATAATTATGGTAGTTCACTACTTATGTTAACATGTTAGTTATTGTTAGGGCTTGGTAAAATTCAACTTATTTAGCCCACTATCAAATTACTCGCAGGTAGAGAGAAAGCATAGCTATCAAAATAAACTGACATATGAAAATTATTTTAACATAGCAAAGCTTGCTTTTTATTTGCCTTTATCAAAGATTCTTTACTACTTTTACTTTACTTTTTCCTTAGTGTTCGAGGTTGCTTGGTAACAGGAAATACTACTGTTGAGGCAGAGCAGTTATTTTTTATTTGCAATGACAGAGGCAGCCTCTCCCACCTGCCTGGATGTAGCATCAGCTTGAGAAGCCTGTTATCTACTTACACCAGCATTTAAAGGGAGATCTAGTTTCTATTTTTTTGTATCCTACAGAGCTACAGGCTGTTTTGGGCATTCAGGGATTTTGTTCCCTGAGTGACAACTGGAACGCAGCTGCCTCCTCCAAGGCTGCCAGCAGTGGACCGCTCCACTCCTCACTTAGCCAACCACAAGAGGCCACAAGTCAACTTTAACAGTTGATATGAAGTTCTCAAAACAATGCAATTGTGGATGATCAATTAATTGATCAATTCAATCAACATAACTGACTAGGTTTTTGTCATCTATCAACATGGCCATATTGAGGCTGTCCCCTGTTAATCTTTATAGGTGGTCCTATTTATCTGATAGTCCACATACAGATGCCATCTTACAGTTTGAATAGAGGTCTTTATTGGAAGGACACCAAATTGTGAGAAGTTGATGAGATGAAGGTGGCAAGTCTCAGTGTCTTTTGTTTTGTCACTCACTGCCATTTGGCTCCTCCAACAACAGCGCTGTCCAACTGTCATCTGCAAAATGCTCCTTTATAAAGTTGACTTTATAAAGTTGACAAAACGTCACACCTTTATGTTTAGATATGAGAGAAAAGTGTATTCTTATTAAAATCACTCCAAGCCTACGTGCAAAACATTGCACACAGACAACGTCAAAGTGTAAATGAACACATACAGCACAGATGTAGGAGTGTTTGTGTGTGTGTGTGTGTGTGTGATTGTTTGTATGTTCTTAAAGAGGGCATTTATGCAGAGGGGAAAGTCGTGATGAGGTCATGTCCCTCTGGTGGTCTCATTCTCGCACGAGCGTGGGTCTCGCAGTACAGCTGCCCCTCCACAAAGAAGTAGCCCTTCTGTTTGAGGTTGACGTCACAGTCGGAGCACACAAAGCAACCAGGGTGACGATACTTATCCCGTGCTTTCACAACTGTCCCCCTGTAGCGTAAAAGACAGAGAGAGAGAGAGAGATGTCAAAAAATGACAAATAATTCTAGGTATTTAATTAGGTATTTAATAAGTTATAGGCGATAAATCTTTGCTTCTGGGTCACTGCAGGAGCAAAGAATAGTATATAGATATATTTAGATATATTATATATAGAGATTCTATCTATCTATCTATCTATCTATCTATCTATCTATCTATCTATCTATCTATCTATCTATCTATCCATCCATCCATCCAGCCATCGAGCCATCCATCCATCCATCTATCTATCTACAGTGCAAGACTATATACACTGAGGGATGAGGATAGTGGTTTGAATGTGAATGGGAGGTGATACTCCTACTAGTGATACAATACTCAGCTCATTACATCCTACTTGTACTTACACAATGCCATTCCCACACTTGTCACAGAGGGGCAGTTTCTGCAGGTTTCCTGCAGGCGGGGTTGGTTTGGTTGTCGGGGCTCTTACTGTCTTCGTCACAATGGGACGAGTGCCTGCCCACATAGGAAAGAGAGCACTCAACACACAACAACCATTGAGTCATAAATACATATGGAGCACACATAAAAAACTGTTGATTGCACAACAGCTTGGAAACAATATGAGGCAGGGCTACCTATAGCCTTGTGGCCCTTTACTGCTGCTTTATTTTGGGACTGTCCATCTGATCCATGATGTGCTTATCAACCCATTTCATAATTGTCAACCAATCTGTATCATAACACGTTTTTACTACTCTAACGATAAGATAGATAGGAAGCCGCTCGGTAAGGAAGTGCGGTAAACTCTCTGCCTTTGTCTCATGCCTGCTCTTTTCCCACTCATGCACCGTTTGCTATGAACTGCTCATGCAACAGTTAATAGATGATCAGATGAGCACTGTTATTCTGTAGCCCATATTGAACTGGATCCGTCAATATTGCAACGATATTAATACAACATATTGAACGATTCTCACCAAAAACAGTATCTCATGAAAAGAAAAATGCAGAAGCAATGATAAAATAGATTTTTAAGTATTTAGACAGCTTGGCTTGCCTCGCTCACTATCAACATAAGCCAAAATGTTTCAGACTTTCAGACGCTTCTCTGTACTATTTCAAGGCTTTCACTCCATCATTTCAAGGCTTTCACTCCATCATTTCACGCCGTTCACTCCTTAATGTGCCGTGCGTAAAATGTTTTTGTAGTGCTGAGGAAGTGCTTCATCAGGGAAAGAGGAAGAGCTCACCATCGCTGTTAACAAAGTCCTGCAGGGCTTTGAAGGAGCCAGACTGCCGGGGCTCCTGGGGCTCCTCTTGGTCTTTCTGTAGCATCCGGTACACATCAGACTCCTCAATGGAGGATAAGGTCCTGGGGCTGAACAGGACACACACACACAAACACAGATTAAAACACACACACATAGAGTATAGTGCCTGGTTATAGACACAAACACATGTGCACACACAACAGATATAGACAGATGTAAATAAAGTGCATCTGTATCTGTATCTGTATCTGTTACTTATAACCATGCCACAGCACTATTATGGTATAATAGGTTTTCACATAACTTATGACAAAAAATGCTTTATACTCTTTGGCAGAAATGATGCATGGCAGCTGGGACAGTCTTAACTGCCTTGTCCTGAACTTGTGGTTATTGTGGGCAAGATCAGGGGAGAACAACCAGCTGGAGATTAGACAGATACAAGAGGGGCAGGCAGCCTTAAAAGGAGAACAAGAGAGATGAGAAATGTGAGATGAGTAAGGAAATACAGAGTGGACCAGGACCACACAGAGAAGGAGAGAGGATGTTGATAAATGAATGGTTTTAGCTGTTACAACATGCAGATTGTACAACATGCCCTTTTCCATGCTTAGTATAATTGCCCTTTTTTTCAAGACTCATGGTTTGATTTATGCATCAATAACAAATATTAGTCTGCTGACAGTATTGACTGAGATTTTGGCTGCCCTACTTTCTAATGTACTGCTTGTACCTTGTACGCAGCAGTATGTAATGCAGTATGAGCTGACATGACCCAGGTTTGATGTGATTTATATCTCATTCAGAAACAGGTCCTGCTCAATCCATGGAAAGAATCATTCCTGTGTGCTTCGGTAATATACACTCAGCATGACACACCATATATCTGGTAGCCTAATGAAATCCACATGACTTCCTGGGAAGGCTGAATGCTATCATAGCAGATCTGGGGCTGCATAAAACAAAGCGGCTGACGCCTCCCAACAGCAACTGTGTGACTGGCAGGGAGAGCCAGTAGGTGACTGATGTGGAGAGCAGGTCGGCTGCAAAAATGCAAGAAACGAAACACGAGCTAAGCAGAAAAACAGCAGTAGCAGAAGAAAACATAGAGGAAAAAATGGAAAGGTTGACAGTGCCAATGCAGTAACAACACACTGCTATTAGCGAGATATAGAAGGCCAGACAGATGGGGCAGGGCTTTGAATGTGAATCTATCTATCTATCTATCTATCTATCTATCTATCTATCTATCTATCTACACTACCAGTCAAAAGTTTGGACACACATTTTTACTAGTAAAGACATCAAAACTATGAAATAACACAAATGGAATTATGCAGTGACCAAAAAAGTGTCAAACAAATCAAAACTATTTTATATTTTAGATTAGAAGTAGCCACCCTTTGCCTTGATGGAAAGGCAAAGGCTTTGGAAAGAAATTCATACATAGGCATCAACTTCACTATTAATATTTGTCTAAGAAACAAATTTCAAGCATTTAAGCATAAACCTTTAGCTCAAAATGACTTTAAGATAATGAAAAACATAGTATATTGAATCAGGTGTGTCCAAACTTTTGACTGGTAGTGTATGGAATGAACCTGACATGTCTGAGATGCAGTGTCACCTCTCAGGCTTGTCGTGGACGAGGCCGCGGATCTGGCCCTGCATGGCGTCCTGGATGTTGCCTGAGGAGTAGAGGCCTATGGGAGTGTTGTAGGCTGTACTGACCACCTGACGCTTGTCGTCGATGTTCGCCGCCGCAACGAATGGCTGAGCCTTCCGGTTGTGACCGGTGCCAATAGGTTTGTACTCCTGAATGGAAGCAGAGAGAAAGGAGGGAACAAGGGGGAGGAGTGAATTTAGACAATATTTTTTTTTTTAATCTTTAATCAGTATGGACCCATTTTACACACACACACACACACACACACACACACACACACACCTGCTGCTCTGCTTCCAGGTTGATTTTGAATGGGTGGGCTTTACCGTCTTCTGTAACTTGTGGTGTCCACAGTCTTGTTTCATTCCTGGGAACACATCATGGTTAGACGGTCAGCTCAACATGACCGCAAGTTGTGATTGTGTGTGTGTGTGTGTGTGTGTGTGTGTGTGTGTGTGTGTGCATTGTCTATAATCTACTGACATAAAACATTTAAACTCAGGTTAAAACCTATGCTTGGCATGCTAGCCTTTTCCTGCCATATCACAGGATACAAACAAAGACACCTTCGTATGTTGCGTGAGTAAGTATGTGAGCGTGTATGCTACTAGTTTTTGCATATAACCTTTCAACAGTGAGACAGAGCTGAGTGGTGGATTCTTTGATCTTGTTTTGGGCTTCACAGTGCATCATGTCTGCGGCTGGGACGCCCTCGATGGCCAGGATGACATCACCGGGGCACAGGTTGGCTATGGAGGCCTTACTGCCCGGAGTGATCTGAAAGGGAGCGCAAGGGATGAATAAGGAGGGGAGAGATAGGATAAGAAACAGGACTGCGGCAGTGGGTGTTCAAATGAGAGGATATACTGTATTTAAAGGTTGAAGATGTCAGTAGAAGAGTGTTACAGAAGGAAGAAGGGAGGGGGAGGACCAGAGAAGACAGTGTTTTTGCATTTTTGCTGTGTTTTTTTGTTTGTGTAGGTTTCCTGCAGGCGGGGTTGGTTTGGTTGTCGGGGCTCTTACTGTCTTCGTCACAATGGGACGAGTGCCTGCCCACATAGGAAAGAGAGCACTCAACACACAACAACCATTGAGTCATAAATACATATGGAGCATACATAAAACAGTTGATTGCATAACAGCTTGGAAACAATATGAGGCAGGGCTACCTATAGCCTTGTGGCCCTGTAATGCTTATCAATCCATTTCATAATTGTCAACCAATCTGTCATTTTTACTACTCTGACTATAATCAAAGAAACACAAGGAGATTTGTGTTTTCATAATTAAATATGACTTGAACTGGAGATTTTACCATGTGTACCTGTGTTGTAATAATACATGGTACAAGTGTTTGTCCACTATTTTAAAGTCAAAACTGCTCCACCAAATAAAAATCTGCTCAAAGATCGTAGGCCAATCACTTGAGAAACTCTATGAATCAGCCTACCATAATAACATATTAAGGCTGGCCAACAACATTGTCTCTGACCCCAACCACGTCCTGAACAGCGAATACAAACTGTTACCATCAAATCGGAGATATAGGGTTCCACGATTTAATAGGGTTAGACTGAAGCACTCTTTTGTACACCAGTCAATCCTAAAATTAAATATGGAGCTTAATCCCAGATCAAATGCACGTTGAAGGGCCTTGAATACTGTCTTTTGTGATTGTAATGATATGTTGAATGTATGTATCTTTGTGCCCTGTCTTAATTTTTGTCTTTTTTGTGATGTTGCAAATGGAGCTGCTGTGATGCAAGAAAAATGTCAGACTGGATCTGACAATAAAGTATTATCATCATCATCACCTTGCCTTTAATCATGCAATGCTGAACTGTTGCATACATTATTTAAATTTGAATGTTATGTAATCAGTATAGCTTTTTTTTTTTTTATCACAATATTATACCTTAAAATTCACTTAGCCTAAGTCTGTAGGAATGGGTGATCACACTGTCAGGGTTGTGCTACCTTTATGAATGTTGGTATGATTATGAATTGATGTACATTAGCAGAGCTCGTGGCAGATAAGGCTGTTGCCTATATTTGTTTTTGTTTTTCATATTAAAACTTGCCAGTAGAATAGGTCCTGAGAGCAGTGGTTTCTCATTTGTCTGACCACTGCTCAGAAAACAGAGGGATAGCATCCTCTTGTCTTCACCAAGGCATGCTACTCTCCCATCTATCACCCTGCATCTTTCTGTACAATCTCCTCTCTCTATCATGTGTTCTCTCTCTCCCTCTTTCTATCTCCCTATCCTTCCCTCCCTCCCCTTTTAATCTCCTTTACACAGTATAGTATGAATAATGTACAGATGGTGAAGCCTTGTGAAATTTTTTGGTCTGTTCTCAATCACTGGCACCTCATCTCCTGAGCCGACACTAGCCTGCAAGGCCCCTGTTCATTTTCCCCACTGGGATCACAAGTTTACATTACTTTTTTCATATACGAGGCAAGTATGTAGGCAGGGTGTTTGGGTATCACCTGCCCTAAATGCAGGTCCTGCAAAACACCAGCTCCAGACTCCACCGAAGAGGCCTAACTATTCAATAAACTCCCATCAGAGAAAAGGTTCAGGCCATTCAGGACCATAACTATTCGCCACATGAATAGGTTCTTCCCCCATGCTGTGGCCCTCAACAGCTGGCCATCAGGACCACAATAACACGCCTCCATGCCAACTCTCACTATCATATAATAAAAACATATAGCACTCCTCGCACCACATGCACACTGCAAAACACCGGCTGCTCTCTGTGATGCGGCGCGAGGGTTCCCGTTACAGAACTGCGTTGCCCTGGTTGGTATGCATGCGTGTAAACTGTTCGTCCCTTGTCATGGAGATAAAGTAAACATGTGCTGCTTCCCACCATGTGACAGCATCCAGATGGAATATGGATGCTGCCGGCTGGGAAGTGATCAAGTTTATAATAAGTGGTCCCAGATAACCATCAGGGTCATATAGGGTCAAATACCTCAGGAGGCAGCCTGTTTCCAACTTCAAACTCAGCCGAACATTCCCAATTAGACTACAGAGGGTCATGACCTAAGGCGAACCATATTGCATTACGGGACAGAGGAAACTTAGATACATTGTATCTCTCGCAAGGGAACGTTGCATTGAAGTTTGAATTAGGTCATCTGCCTATAAATAACGCTGGATGAGAGTGCTGAGGGGATGTATCATGCTGCCAAAGAAGGAGCAATAATTTACAGTCAGGCATTTGTTGAATTGCTCCTGTCTCACTGCATGTTTTACTACTCCTGTGTCTGTTACCTGTGTCTTCTGTACTGACCCTAGGGTCCCATCTTTGGCCTTGGCCTTGCACAACTACCTTTATTGAATCCTTGTGTTCTCACATGCTTCTGTTGTCATGTCAAAAATCTGTCTATGTTTGGGTAAACTACTGCAAACATTAGCCATAACACCCATGTTCCCCTTCCAAATGAGTACTTGAAGCAAGAAAAGAAATAAGGCGCTCAATTAAAGAGAGCAACGGAGGAAGGAAGGAAGGAAGGAAGGAAGGAAGGAAGGAAAGACGACAAGACAGAAAGTGAGATTATCTTGGAAGTAATGGGGGGAAAACAATCTGGCTGGTCTAAAATGTTTGCTGATCCCACCATGATCACTCCAGGCTCCTCTCTGCCGAAAAAAAAGATGATATTCACTAATGTTCAGTTTATCCCACCAGTAGGAAACAGTGCTGGAGCATAAGGAGGATGGAATCTCTGACCAAAAATGGCAGTGAAAGGGAGACACTGCATGCACTTACACTTGTGTGAAGGCTTTGGTTCCAGCGCAGCAACAGCAGGAGAGCAAGAGGAATGTGCTGGTGCCTACTAATTCCCCTCATTTGCGTATAGAACCAGACAATGTGTGTATTCCTGAGGTGTTATGTCAGATACATTGGACCTCCATCCTTTTTGCACTCCTTTCTTTAATGTAGCTCTCTGTTACACGTGCATTCTAACACATCGCTTCTGTGCGCGTATCGTTTACCCGCTCCCTGATTCCTCCCTCCCTCTTCCATTCCCCTCTTTCCTCGTCCATCCCAATCTTCTCTCATCACTGTACTCATATAGGCCAGTGAGTGTCCACTAACACAACAGGTGTGAGGTTATTGGACAGAGCCAGTGGTTTGGAGACCTAGCCACTTACACTTTTAGCCGGTCCTCCCTGATGCCATTCCTAAATATAGACACGCATAACCCCAACAGCACGGGATTACTGGACCGCCTCACATCTGATCAACACAAGCCAGCTGTAATACTGTGAAATTTGTGAAAGTATGCACATGAGAGTGAACGCCACCGTAACACAGATGTACACATGCATGGATGCTGGCAAACACACGCACATACGCAAACTTCAGTAAACTTTAGTAATTAAAATGTTAATTTTTCCCTTTGCCTCAAAAAACTATAGAAATTTAACAAATGAAGATTCATTCCAATTTATCAATCTGAATCTGCAACCACGATTAATCATTACTTCAAGTGAAATTGTGTGTACAGAAAAATCAAAATGCCCCTTTCTCTTTAAACATCTTTCTGTGTAATCCATCAATTAATGGTTTGTTTCCCCAAAATATAAGTAACTATAATACGTAATCTGGTTTTTGTTTTCTGTAATGGATTACAGTTACCAGTCTTTTGTAAGAAGATTACTTCCATTACATGCAATCTGTCACTTCCCAACCCTGGCTGCGCTCTTAATCTACCAACACAGCATGATGGTGTGTATTGACCTTAAGCTAAAGCAGAGAATCTCTTGGACAACTGCACCATTAGATCAGATAGTAACCATAACGGAGCTGTGCTCATCGTTTCCAAATCCATTTTTAACTGTGTTGACTCAGCTGCTGGCATGAATGTTCTGGGTGTGTGGAAGATTTTAAGAAGTTTGTGCAAGCGTATACAATTCAAACAGTCAAGGATGCAAAATGTCTGTTTCTCCACACAATGAGACACGTGTGTGTAATGGTGTGTGCGTGTTTGAACGTTTGTGTGTGTGTGTGTGTGTGTGTGTGTGTGTGTGTGTGTGTGTGTGTGCGCATGTCAGACTACAATGTAAGCTGCTATTTGTATCTAAGCCTCATGCATTTACTGTGGCACAGGTGCAAGCCCCACACCACCCTAACCCCAGGCATACTCTGTCCAGAATGAATCCTCCTGGATAACAAAGTGGAGCCCAAAGCAAACATTTACTCTTCTGGTCGGGACCTTCTGCCTTGGGATAAAAGCCACAGATTTACATTGATATTTTAGGCATTTAGCTTGATGCTCTCATCCCGAGTGACTTACAAGGAGCGCAATCATGGAGGAGAGAAGGGCTGGGAAAAGAAATGGAAATAAGAGCTAAGGAGGGAGGGAGAGAGGATTTGTTTTAAGCAAGCCTGCTCACATTTAGATTGATTTAGCAAACTGAATTCTTTACCACTGTTTAATAGAGGAGATACATAATAGAGGAAAGAATAATAGAGGAAATAAGACAAACATTTAAGAGGGGAGTGAGAAAGATGAAATGTTCTGTTTTGAGGACAGTTGAGGTACAGGAGGTTATATTTGTGTACAGACATCATACCACACACCTCACACACACACACACACTCACCCTGGAGATGGTCAGGGGCTGGTTGAAGTCCTTTCCTCCGGTCAGTCGAAACCCCCAGGGGGCCGGACCGTCCAAGACTACATTGAGTGGCATGTCCCCTACTCGTCTCCCTGCTGTCGCACCAGCACAGACAGCTGTGAAGTGGCGGAGGCTCGAGTGTGAGGGTGTCCCTGCACACTGTGGGGAGCACAGTTAAAGAGCAAGGGAATGACTAAGTTGTGGAGATTTTGAACCATCTGGGGAGGGGGGGGGGGGGGGTGAATGGGGGAGGAGAATTTGGAGACCCCACCCTGAGAGTGAAGTCATTGGTCAGATTTTGGGAACGGGCTTCTACCAGTACGTTCTCTCTCTCTCTCTCCAGCTTTTCACACTACTTCTGATGAGCAGATTTTCTTATTTCTTATATGCACTCTTCTGGCTTCTCTCTTCTGTGATTTTACAAATGTTTTGCCTCTTAGACCTACTGCTACCGAACACTTGTATGGCTTCAGCTGCTTTACTCTCATCCAGCTTTGTGTGAGGACCTATATGGACACTTCCAGACGGAGTGAGGATGAGAGCCAGCCCCCCTCACCTCTCCTCATCCCTGGGCAGCTCTGAGTCTGGCTGGCCTCCTCTTGCTCTGCTTGACGGGTCTTGCTGCTCCTGTCCTTATTTGGTCTGGAGGCGCAGCTCCACACTGAAGCCCTGGAGGTCCCCCAGGCACATTCCAGCCCCTATTGATCTGGATGGGACCCAGGGCTCTCGCTCCTCTCCTCTCTCTCCGTTCCCGTGATCTGAGCTTGAACCGTGTTGACAATCTCATTTTATTCTGGAATTGGATTTTTTTTCCCCCCCACACCTCCTCTTTCTCTGTGTTTACACCAGAAAATCGGGCCTGTGAGTTATTTTTCATCTCTCAACACACTTCCTCCCCTCTGTTTCTCAGACACAAACAGTTCATTTACTGCGCACTTTGTTTATAACCAGAGTTTAGTCTACGGTGTTTTCATTCCAGTTAGCTCGGGCTATTTTTCTTTCCTGGCTGCATCTCCTTCATGTCTAAATAATTCCTAAAATAATAAAAACACCAAATGTTATTTCTGTGTACTAGAACACTATGTAAACATGCAGTTAGTAAGGCATGTTAATAAATTTGAACTTCGACAGTTTTTCCCTCTCTATGGGTAGGCTACCTTATTGTTTCCATCATGTAAATGAAAGAAAGTTCCAGTATTGGTGACCAATGTTCTTTGTTTTACTCCATAAAAATCACTCACTCTTGAACACTGCAAAACCTGTTCCAAGGTAGTATTTTAAAGTGCACCCATTTCACGGTTTGTTTCTGCAGTTACCATGGTGCCTGGTTTGAGACAAATAAAGGAAGTTTATGATGAAGCACTCTGACTCCAAACTTTCTCTCTCTGCACTCCTACTCCTCTCTCTCTCTCTCTTTCTCTCTCTCTCTCTCTCTCTCTCACTCACACCTGCAAACATAAAAGCATGCATGCACACTTCACTGCCTTGTCTACAGTTTTTTTTCAGTTCATTTTTTCAGATCATTCCTGTTGACTTATGCAAGTAAAATGTACTTCACCCATGAACATCTATAGTATACAGGCATGTCAGATGAATGCAAATTTGCTAAATTAAGATGGATTAAGAGAAAATTTTACACATAGCATTTGTAAGTATTACAACATTTTTGTCAAACCTCAAAAACTGGATGATGTCATGAGTTCCTTTTCAACCCTAAAGCAAACTGTATGAATGTTTGATCTATTTTGGTGAAAGGAAAAATGAGGGGAAATATTTAATCTACCAGCTGGATTTTATTAGCAATACAGCCCCATAAAATCATCCAACAAAAGCTAAGATATTGTAGAAATGCTTAGGTCCAAGAGTGTGCGTTGAATTTGATTTGTACAATATGAATGAAATATAGGATTTTGCATTTGGATTCCTGTACATTTTCATGTATAAACATAATAGGAGCCAAATGATCCTTAAGAATTCCAGTGTCTTCGGTCCAAATCTGTTCCTAAAGTAGTATCAAAGGCATACCAGAACCTTATGTTTGAACACTGTGGAGTTTGTGATTATGTTCTGTGCACACTTTCAAACACTTTCCTGACATTTTGTAAGTTACGTTTGCATAAATTACATGTTTTTTTGCGTCATAGAAGAGGTTTATATATACATGGCTGTTAAATAAGTGAGTTGGATGTAAGGCTGCAGTCACCAACTCTACTCAGTCTAACTTAGCAAGTGACTGCTAAACACATCACTGTCAATGGAGTCACAAATAACCAGAAAAAGGCCTACATGCCTAGCTACAATAATAGCTTTCAAGAAGAAGAATTAGCACCACTGATGAAGAAAATGTGAACAAAGAAGGAGAGGAAACCAAATATGATGGGGGGTGAGAAAAAGCCGACTTTATAAAGCAGTGGATGTTGGCCATTTTACAGCTCTCATACAAAAGGCTTACAAAAACATCACAGACACACACAGTGCTCTCACACCAGTTGAAACTGTGAATGACAGGGGGTGATGTGAAGGAACCAATGAATGATAAAAACGAACAAAATATATATATTAAGGTGCTTTAACAATTGTTTTGTTGTCAGTGTCCATCCTATGTGAGACAAGTAAAAGGCCAAAAAAAAAAAAAAAAAAAAAAAACTTTCATAAATCATATTCACTGAACATGAAAAGCCAAGTTGGCAATTGCCAATAATTCCAAATATTATAACAACACATAACACAGTGACACTCTACCCACTCACTCTGGCAATAGGATTAATAGGATGCCACCACAATCTAGTGGAAAAACTGCAGTCACATAACTGTGTTTTGATAAAATGCTATTCATCCTGCATCTGACTTAAATAAATTCAGAATAAAATGATATGAAAACTGGCAATTAATTATAGCCCATTAACTACGGTGTTATTTGTCATATTCAGCATCTGGAAAAGGATACTTTACTTGACAATAAAACCATGCAGCTTCAAAAGTGGGTTCGCTGCTGTTGAAATGTGTTAAAAGTACACTTTACCGTAAGCCACTTCAATGAGAAAAAAGTATAGAGTGTTGTTCCTTCCATTCTAGAACTGTCTTATTACATAGTTTAATCAGCACTCATCCTCTAATAAATATAATACATAAAAAGTTGGTAACCTTTTTGCATACACTTTCAGACATGATCAATCATCATTATCAATACCCCCCCCCACCCCCCGCCCTCCAAGTCATAGCAACCTCTCTTCCGCTTTTAGTTGTAAAATCTGAAGTGAATTCTTTAAAATTTCATCAAAGTGCATCAATCCTAGTGTGAAGATGACAGAAAATACAAAGCAAAAAGTTATTATTATTATTATTATTATTATTTTCTAATCTTATACTCTAGATCGAATGGACTTGTTTGGACAGCAAGTACAACAGCGTCAATATTTTCCATTTCCTCATTTGTAATATTTGATAGAATTGCTTCATTGTAATTAATAATGTTGTGTAAGGACAAAAGATACCCCCAATTTATTATCAAGTCATCAATACCTTGGGTAACACACTGTATAGCATTGATACATGCACGTTCGTTTCCACATGTAACGGTTGTCTATAGTGAGTAACATCCTTTTACCTGCCATGCTGATGCAACATATTGGCCGCATGGCTGCAATGCCCATACTACAACACAGTTAGTATACTACATTAAACATGTCTGCATACATTACATGACCCATTGAAAGAATACTGTTTTGAGAATGCCTTTGGGGGATACTTGTAATTGAACACTGAAAGGAAATGTAACAAGTGTTCAGATTTGTGATCCTTGAAAAAGTAATGTTGTGGTTATTATCTTGAGTGTAAACTGAGAACTGACTGAAGCTACAGAATCAGCCTGTAGTCACGGCCTTAGAGTGGAAACCACAAAGAATCGGTTAAACAAAAAGTCAAAAAGCACCCCGGGGGGCGCACTGTTCACTTCACTATCACTGAGTGTCTGCCACGTTCATTCTGTATCCCTCCATCAGTGTCAAAGGTTAAAGGTCACTGACTGGAGTACAAAGCTTGGGTGCTCCATGGTAGAAAATAAAGGAAACGGAATTATATTATTGGAACAAGTCTTCCATAAAGATGGCTAGTTACAGCTAAATTGTTCTTTCTGTGTGAAGCTGACAAGCCACACACACACACACATATGTGCGGCAGGTCTTGGTTGACCCTTCTTGGGATGTGGTATCCTATGGGCGCTGTGCTGGGGCGATGAAAGTGTCAGAGAAAGGGGAGGGGCAGGGGCGCTGGGAGTCTGGAATCACCATTATAGCTGCTTCACGTAGTTTCCTGGGAAGGTTCCAAACAGCTTGCTCCGTCGAGACGTCCCTTCACAAACACAAAGCAATACAATGCAAAGCGTTAGTGCTGTTGTAATTAATGCATGTTTGTGACCTCTATGTATCAGCAATACAATAAGCCTGATTTCACCTTTACCGAGTGTGTTATCATTAACTATAAACTGAAACTAGAGTAATCCAAAGTTGCAGTAGCATTAAATGTCACTGACACTAGCACTATTCCACTTCATTAGAGTCTAGTTATCATCCAACCCAGGAAATTTCAGTCAAGATAAGATATTTGGAAACACTTTTAAAGGGCAAAGTTTTGTGAGCAAGGAAACACATGAGACATAAGAGGTTAAAATGTCAAATGGATTCTCAGAGCAATCAGGCTTACACTGGCCAGACTGCAGGCTGTGTTCAGCTGTGAGTGACAAAGTGGACTTCTTCAAGGACAGGCATGTTAAAAATATGTGGTGGGACCACAGCACCATCTAGTGGCCTAAAGATGTTGATGTTTTCTTTTGTTTCCCTAAGCAGTAACATAATGATTGCAATGTTTTGTTTTAAGAAGTGCAATACTGAAAAGATTTTCAGGGCTTTGACAAACAAGAAAACTCTTTCTGTTGCTGAGAAGAAGTCCAACATACCAACAAACCAGCCATCATCACACTTCTCCATCACATCAACGATGTCTCCCTCCTTCAGCTCCAGCTCGTCCTCGTTGCGTGGCAGGTAGTTATACAGGGCCTGGAACCTGTGGTGGAAAAACATGGATATCATGCTGCTGTACTATTTGAACAACAAGTAATTGTTGTTCTGATGATGATTACTGATGAATAATAACTCTCAGATAATACAGTCTAGCACAGAGAGGAAGCTTTTGTTATACAACAGAAGCAATTCAGTGGAAATTACAATGATACTCTTGATTGTCATGGTAATAGCAATGACTTACGGGTCTCCTCCACCGTGGAGCGCATCCTGAACAAATCGCTGAGAGAGAGAGAGAGAGAGAGAGAGAGAGAGAGAGAGAGAGAGAGAGAGAGAAAGAGAAAGAGAAAGAGAAAGAGAAAGAGAAACAGTAAATTCAAATGTGGTATTTGCAGAGTTTGGTTTAAGGTTTCAGCATTACATAAATCAGTGGCTTATACTGAAAGAAGACTGACAGCGGTATGAACAATTTCTTTGAAAACAAACCTGGACAGACAAAGAAAAATCAACCAACCAAACAATCAGGCCTAAAATCCATTCCTTTAGCAGAAATACTATAATCTCTCCATTCCCTATAAGGATAATCGCACTGTATCTAGGTAAAAAGCACACCAACATGCACTGTTATGGAATATGGGGTGACCCATCAAGGTTTGAGGTAGAAGTGTTAGTAAAGAACTCCATATCCCTTCCTGCACAGCTAGTAGGGTTAGAGCATGGGGTGACGGAGACATGCCCCCTACCCTTCGACCTCTAACGGGTGACAAAGAGGACCTCCTGGTCATGATGGGGCTACGGGGAGGTTTACCATCAACCACCAGATCCTGCTTTAAAGCTGGCTGAAAGAACCAGAAGCAACACACCTGTAAGCTTCAACAGTGACCGAGTCAGCCGCCTTCACTACAGGTTACACACCTACACACAAGCACATAGGCCAATGTCATGCTGCAAAACCTGATCTATCAATGTGTCAGTGAAACTCCACGTAAACTACAGTACACACATACTAGCACACGCTTTCCTATTTACAGGGAGTCACCATAGAGGGAGTCACTCAAATAACAAGCATGTTCTCTTCTCATCTATCTACACCATAGCTGCTTGTCAATAGATGTTAATGTACAAAGACACAAACTCATGTGTCAGTTCCACTAATGTCAATGGGTATAAAACAACAGTGTCAAAGCAGGGTCAAAGTTAGAGAAGGATATTATCAATCTGAGATGAGTTCCTATCATAATCCTCATCACGACTAACATCATCAGCATCAACACCACATCACCATCATGTCCACATTCCAGCAGCGGGTTTACCTTCACCTTGGTAGACCTAGGCTCTGGATGGGGTATAGGCGGAGGAGAGGATGGAGTGGCAAGGGGAGGAGGAGAGGGGGGCAGAGGAGGAGGAAAAGGGAGAGGTGGTGCTGAGTCGGGGCGGGATGGGACCGAGAGGGGAAGACAGGGGGAGCTTGGGGGAAGGGAAAAGGGGTAAGAGACAGAGGAGTGTTGCGAGCCGGGGTTTGGAGAGGAGCGATGGAGGGGAGGGGCTGGCGAAACAGGCGGAGAGGGGGAGACTCGAGGTAGCGGCGATATGGTGAGAAGAGGAGGGGGAGGGGGAGTAGGGGAGCGACGGGGAGAGGGGAGGTTGGTCGGATGATCGTGCTGCTGCGAGGGGGGGAAAGAAGAAGAGGAGGCAGGTGAGGAGGGGGGCGGAGGAGGTAGCGTGGAGCGTGGGGGGAGGCCAAGGTGAGCAAGCCGTTTCAGAGTGGATGGACAGACATCAGCCTATGGAGGCAATGACACACATCAATGCTAAAGCTGAATCACAACAATCGAAAACGCTTAGAAACTTAAGAATTCGGCTAGAATAAATAGCAGCTTTGCGAACTAGAGATACATTTTTTATAATGTGTTAGGAAAGTATGGCTGCATTTCAAAATCCAATTTAGTTCACACAGCATGCGCTACCTGTGGATTGAGCCTCTCATTAAAAATTCTAATGTTCTCCTCTTTGTCCTCCCTAGCTTCCTCCTCTTCCTCAATGAACAACTCAGGATATCCCGTCCCTGTGACTGACGGCAGCCTTTGAGACTCCGCTGGTTGCTTGTTCAGAGTTTTTGACAGCCCTTCCCAAGTGGCAGACAGCGGCTCCATCGTCACCGGCTTGTGAAACTCCAGCTCTAGCCGAACGCCGCTTGCCGATTCGCTGGCGGGCGCAAAAGCCGGGAGTTTCACTGCCGGTTGACGGGACTCCTTTGCTTCTAGCCTAAACCTGCTCTGGGGTTGACTGGTCAGTGTGGTAGGTGGGAGTTCTACTGCGGACAACCTCGAAGCTTCACCATCGTCTGTACTGGTGTGACCATCCAGGATCATAGACAACAGCTGGTCATAGGGATCTTGCACTTGCTGCTGAGCTTTAGGGGGTTTGCTGCTTTTGTTAACTCGCACAGCTGACTTGTGCCACTGTGGCACTTGTGTAGGCGACGCCACTGGTTCTGGCTCTATACAGAGGACACTCTCTGTCTCAGTCTGGTATAATGGTTCGGTCGTTTCAGTGATACTTAGTTCTGTGTCACAGTCGTATTGGAGTGAAGTGTCAGGCAGAAGAGAGGTGGATGAGGAAGGAGGGTCGGGAAGTGGAGATGTAGGTTGGGAGAAAGGCAGGGCCGTTGGGGTGCGGTCTAAACCTAGCATCCCTTCTTTAAACGAGGGGGTTGATTTTCTGGACAGAGTTCTGGGCGGCGGGGTGAAGCCTCTTTGTGGCGGCGCGGCCGGGGTCGCCCTAGGCTCCGGAGGCTTTAGGAAAGGCGTGAGGTCGGCGGGGAGCGGGGGAGGCGTGGGGGGGATAGGCGTGCCTGTGAGGGAGGGGCCGGCAGCGGAGGCTGATGGTTCCAGAGTGAGGGAGAGCCACTCACTGGTGACAGCTTGCAGGTGAAGCATTCTCGCAGTGGTGTCATGGGAGGGGAGGTGATCGGGGGAGGAGGGTGGAGGTGGATGGTAGAAAGGCTCCATGAAGGTAAAGTGAAAAAGAAGGAAGAGAGAGAAACTTACAAAACCGGAGTAGAGAGGTATGTGTTGTGTGTGTGTTGTGAACAGGACTTAACGTACAAAACCTCCTTAGTGTGAATGAGCCATTTGCTCTTACTATATTCACACATAACCAGCCTTTGTTTACATAATGATTTTTTTGCATTGGAGGCATTTTTTTCACCATGAAATTTAATGTTTGACCTTTTGATACATGTGCTGCAATATGTGACAGCTTAAATAAGTGTTTTATTCATGTTTTGAGGATGTAAAAGGTGCGGTGTTTGTAATGTTTGTAAACAATTTATGATGGGTTGAGAAATTTCCTGAAAAGCTTATTACCTCCGCCAAGGAGGTTATGTTTTCAGTGCCGTTTGTTTGTTTGTCTGTTAGCAGGATTACGGAAAAACTACTGGCCCGATTTTCATGAAACTTCGTGGAAGGGTGTAGCATGGGCCAAGGAAGAACCCATTAAATTTTGGAGCAGATCCGGATCTGACTCACGAACAAGCAATAATAGCACGAACCTTGGCGGAGGTCTGAGCTCTCCGAGTGCCCATCTAGTTTTCTAACTAAAATAAGTCCAACTCTTCAAGAACACACACAGAATACACCCAAAAATTGGATGGGCAAACAAATTGCTGATTGTCAGTCCCCTACCTTGGGTGTAGAGCTTGGTGTCCTGCTGCCAGGGTAACCATGGGGATCCGCGTGGTGGGCGGGGCTCTTGGACGGAGAGCGCTTGACAATGTCAACATAGGAAACAGGGAAGATGCCTTGTTTGGTGGTGTCTGGGATCTTCCCTTCATACCAGTTCTGGTCCACCTGCCTTATCAGGATTACTCTCTCACCCTGTGGATTAATACACCCACATACACACAATTACAAAAGTACACAGGTACACACACAAGTACACACAAAATATTTAACTGTGACACAGCATGGTAGTAATGAATAAAACCCCACAATACTACGTGTCACAGTCCTAAATGACACCAGACATATGCATTATAAACATGTTGTACGCAGCTGTTCACACACACAAACATTACACAGGCTACCTTTCTGAGAGACAGCTCCACGTTGGTATCGGCATTGAAGTTGTAGCGGGCCACTGCCTCTCCGATCTCTCTGACGTGTGCTGGCGGAGGAGGCCGGACCGGTTGCTGCTTCTCTGTGGATGGCATCTTCTGTGTATGTGGGAGTACATTAGTGTAAATGTATGTGTTTAAGAGAGGGAGAGAGAAGGGAATGAGAGAGACGTGGCTCAGATTCAAATACAGCACAGACGTACTTACACAAACACACACACACACACACAGTTTATACCAGATGCGTGCATACCTCTACATATGAGATGGGGAATATCCCCACCCGCCCGCGGTGCTCTCCCTCATACCAATTGTTGTCTATCTGCCGGATGATGTTCACCGCATCACCCTTCTTGAATGTCAGCTCCCTGCAACAGAGTCATGTGATCAGAGCATCTGTACTGTATTGTACTGTACCACCGCACAGGAGTGAGCAAGACGTGAGCTGGGCAGCAGCTCTACTCAATGACACAGCCACTTCAAACAGCAGAACTCATTTAATTCAAGCAACATCAGCAACGGCAGCCATTGAAGCATGATTCAGTATGCTGAAGCACAACAGAATTCAGCTTTATTCATGCACAAAGTAAATTTATTAAAGCCATCCAGGTGGTGGTAAAATATTATGACAAAGGAGTTTTCTCAGAATGCCAAAAATTATTATAGGAAAAAAAGTTTACACAGCAAAGAAATGGTTAAGAATCTGAAATCATTTCGATGATGCATTGGATGAAGAAGTATTCATACGCAGAATGACATTCATGCTTTAAAGCTTGGTTTCCTCGCGTACGGATACGCTCTGTGCATTTACTGAACTCACTTAGCTGTCTGTGCCTTAAAATCATAAATGGCTCTCGCAGGCTGTTTCTGATGGAGGAGAGAGAACAGAATAAGTTGTGTCATCTGTTTATGGGAGACCTAGGAGATGAGAGTGAGAGAAAGAAAGCCAGCAAGCATTATCAGGTATAACATAAAATACAGCTTCACAAGTTTTGTGAGAGGATATAAAGTGAGCTGAGGTAAAGTACTAGAGCTTGAGAAAAAACATATGTGAGCCTGTTGAGGTTCATTCTGGAATGATTTTAAATAACTACACATCACCACATCAATTATTAGTGTAACTTAACATGCTGAAACCTAAGGCAGTAATTCTGAATTGTGTCAAAGAAAGAAAAAAAAAAGTGGGTTAATTGCTTTACTGCTACACAACCACATACCCCATATTTATCCAGCTTATGCTACTGCTTTTTGAATTGCAGGCTAGTATTGAGTATACTGGCAGGCTACTATACAGTATAGCCGACCCATAATGCTTTAGTTCAGTGCTCTACCTCTCTGTCAGGAGTCGGTCTTCTGCTCTGGGGTGTGTGGCGTCCGTCCATGGTGGAATAACCCCTGGAGACATCCTGGTCTGTGATTGGCAGAGACAGGTGACAAAGGTCACACGAGTTACCATGGTGACCATGATCATGCCACATGCATGCACAATACAAGTGTGCTTCGGGAAAGAGTTGAATGGTATGGTGACGGCCATGCCAACAGGCGAATGAGGGACTGAACGCTTGGGGGGAAAAAAAACATAAATGTGTTTTATTTCCATTTCATAGGGAAAACATGAACTTTGGACTTTTCTCACAGTGTGACACAGGAGACACATGCAATTGTACAAATTGCTGAAACACAAAATGAAACAAGGGGAATGCATTCCAAAACTGATGTACCCTAAAACATTTATAAACATGACCATACATACAAATGGCTCAAAGGAAAGAAAATGATAGTGGGATAATATGATGACTGAGTGCAAAGCAGAACAATAATACATTCAAAACAATAATCAAATAAAAACAAACATAAAAAAAAGAGAATTCATAATAATGTATTCCAACCAGGGTAATAAAGACAAGTTTCCATGAATGTTATATAAACAGATGTTTGACAGTACTATTCATAACATCACACTAATGGATATCAGCTGATGGGGTGGTGAGCAGGCAATTTTGGAAGGATTGAATGGGGAGACGTTCACTGTGTGACGTCTGTGTGACGTCATGTGTGTGTGTGTGTGTGTGTGTGTAGAAAAACTATGTGTGAGTACGACTGGGTACATTAGAAAGTGTGTATGTGTATATTTGAGATGTGATTAGTGTGTTATCTCCACCTGAGTAACAGAGAGCGTTTCCATTGCCCTGCTCTTCTCCGTAATCGTTATTGTTTGAGGTGTCTGAATGGTGTCCGTAACAGGCACTGATTGGTGACTGTAGCCGTGGTGACGGAATCTGTGGTGTGGCGGGATCCCGTCTATATGAGGCATACCCCGTGGGGCTGCCATCTGGATATAAAGACGTAGAGGAGTGACCCCCCTGCCCGCACAGCCTCCTCCCCCGCAGAGAGGAGCTTCGTTCAGGCACATTTGGTAGCAGTTCTGCCAGTATTCTCCGCAGGATGCTATCATCGGGCACCCTGGTGCCTCTGTGGCCTCTCTCTGCTTGGATGTGCTCATATATGTCTCTCAAGGCTATGTCTAGCGCTTCGTAAATAGCCTCTTTGGACTTAGGTCTGCTACCTCGACCTCCACCGCCACTGGTCCTTCTGGAGGTAGGTGGTGAGCCCTTTTTCCTGCGGAAAGGCACTGGGCTGACCAGGAAGGCCAGCTTGGACATCGCTTGTTGGGACTGTGAGGTTTGGATTTGGGAGTGGCTGCTGCGGCTCTGCTGTTGAGGTCTCTGGTGCTCCTGGCGTGCCCGCTCCCTCTCATGGCGTAGCATGGTGGTGAAACGGGTATAGGAGGCCGGGCAGCGGCCTTTACAGGAGCTGATGAGGTGGCGGTGTTGGTAGCCCTGGCTCTGACCTAGGCTCTGGTGACCAGGGTGGTGGTGGTGGTGATGGTGGTGGTGATGACGGAGGTGGTGGTGGTGGAGGGTGGAGGAGCCATACAGGCTCTCAGAGGAGGTTAGTGAGCAGTGGTCAAAGTCACTCTCGCTACAAAAGGAGGAGCCTTCCACCTGGATGAAGTCACTGAGGTCTGACGCAGCAGCATCTTGTTCACTGTCAGAGTATTCTGGGTTGGCTCGCCGGCCTTGGGGAAGAGCATGAGGAGCAGCAAAGGACCGCCCATGGTGGGGCTCCGGCCCGACACGAGGCTGGCCCTCCGGGGGGCTACGCGGTCGATGCAAGTGATCCATGGTGTGCGGTACCGTTCCATTGTTTCCGTTGGTGTCCTCCTCTAGTAAAGACTCTATGGAGAAACGGCGTTTTGGAAAACTCGGTGTGCCACCACCGCCACTGCTGGCTCGAGATGATGAGCCACCTGGTGTGGTAGTGCCCGATGGCACCTCACTGTCACCCAGGTTGGGCATGGATTTGGACTTCTGAATGAGGCGCTCATATTCAGAGATGCGGGTTGGCACCACATCCCGTGGCACCTCCACGCCCCAAGAGGGTGCCCAAGGAGAGAGGCGATGCCGATGCAGGTGTGGCTGGCGCTCTAGCTCCAGGATGCGGGCACGGACCGAGCGGATGACTTCAGATGGGATGAGCTGGGCGCGGTCGATGTGGTGCATCTTACGGTAGAGCTGGAGAAAGCCTGGCGAATCGTGTGCCCGTCGCCGGTGGGGGCGAGGCAAGGAGCGCGTGGAGGAGGATCCAGTCTGACCTGAGGCATTCCCATCACACACCAGTGACCCAGCACTTTCTGAGCGGGTGGCATTGTGCCTGCTTGAGCCAGAATGGCCATCATTCAGGAGGTCGTCGCAGCTGCGTGACTTGAGCTTCCCGGGGGAGGGTGGCACCTCCTCTGCACTGCTCCATGTCTCAGCATCCTGCCGTTTTGTCTGCCAACTGTTCTTAAAACAGACAGACTGCTTGGAGGAGGAGCTGCCTTCTTGGCTGCCATCCTCATGACAATGGACAGGGTCAGAGGACACAGGGGATAGATAGGGGCGAAGATAAGGACCTGGAGAGGTCAAGCGGGGTGAGTACATGTTGCATGCGTCCCCACCTTTCAGATGTCCAACACAGAGCAGCGTGGTGAGAAAGAAGAGGGAGGAAAGCACGTTAAGCAATAATACCCAGCGAAAAGGTGGGGGAGTTGAGGAGAGGGAAAAGCAGTAAGAAAGATAATTTTAAATGAGTAAGCAGGAAGCACTGCATTGAATCATGCAATCAAAACAGATAACAACACTAAGTCATAGATGATGTGATCTTTTGTGTTCAAGATTTCCACCAACATCAATCAGGGAAAGACATAAACACACCAGACATTATAATACCAACACATGACTAAAACAAATCCTTGAAATGTACAACTCTTTGATCAAAATACTTTGCCTTCGATGCTACAAACAAATACTCTCAGTTGCAAATTTATTGCTCCTTGATCTGGAAGGGGCCCTTGGCATAGTGTGAGAGGAGGGGCGGTGTCACTGTGATGTATGTAAATACTGCTGGCCATGTGGTTGAGTTCAGTACACACGTATGACAGAGTGTGAGGGGGAGAGAGAGAGAGGGAGAAAGAGAGAGACAGAGACAGAAAGAGAGGGTGAGAGAAAAGGAGATGAAATTGCATTTGTGCATGTGTGTACCTTTGGCTCTGGAGGGTGAGGATGGTGAGGAGCGGATGACTGGTTTCTTTAGGGTGCCGGCTCTGTAGGGATCCAGCGGTTTAGGGGAGGTTGCAGCTCTGCTCTGGTCAGACTGAGCACTGGCCTGGGAACCTGATGGCTCAGACTTCCTTCTCTTCCTATAATCACTGGCAGCACTGTGACAAGGAGAAGAAGAAAGAAGCAGACAAGTTACCAGCTGCTGTACACTACGCACTTGTGCTATAGGTAAACTGCATTCACATTTAAAATGTCCAAAAACACCACTGTCTGCTTTCTATTCACAACAACTGCACTCAATGTCACTTACATGAATTACATAGCTTATTCATCACATCCCATTTCTCCCCTCCCCATTAACCGAGGAAAATGCAACTGAATAAGCGGGGCATTGGTGAAAGGGAATGGGAGGAGGGGAGGAAAGAGGGGGAGTGAGGGAAGGAGAGGAGGTGAAGGACAGAGAATCAATGGGTTTGCTGGGTTAATTTATTCAGGCTCTGAGGAGTAAGAGGGGGATGGAAAGCGCCCTCTCTCCAGTGACTAAAGCAAAAAGCACACTAACCCTTATAAAGCATCATAAATAGCTGACACAGAGGCTATCTGCAGCAGAGGGAGGGCGAGGAGGCGCAGAAGAGTTTTGGATGCCATGTTGCCTCACAACAAGGCCCGCTGCTGTTGAGAAAGAGGAGGGTGGGGGCAGAGGAGAATAAAAGAAGTAGGGCTTACCTCGCAGGCCTCTCGGGAGCCTTGTCAGCAGGAGCGATGTACAGCGATGTCTGAAAGAGGGCAGACAACAAAAGAGAAGAGTGAGCTCCGCATGAACAAAGACTGGAGGCAGAGCAGCTCACAATGCACAGCTCGCATGCGGTTGTTGCTGTGCCACACTCAAAACGCTCCCCCAGCGTAAGGTGTGACGGACGCGCGTTCCACATGGCACACCTGACCCGGGAGGAGGCCTACCGGTGCGCACGGTGAAGACGAACTTCTGCTCTGTCGTCTCAGGCGCTGCTGTGAAGGATGATGGCAAAAGTGGAATATCAAAGGATGTGAGAGCTGAGCTTTCAAGCTCAGAGGCCAAATGTTGCCCTGCAAAACCTGGCATGGATTAGCTGGAATGGGTCGAAGTGGTAACAACAAAGGAGTCGATATGCCTTATAACAGCAAGTCATAGCAAGGAAATGCTAAATATCTCAGTGCTAAGCTTCAAGATCTTACCTTGCGTCTCTTGCAAGATATGTAAGATTTTATGTGAATTATATTTTGAGGTAAAACTAAAAATCTAAATTTTCAAAGGAGAGAGATGTTAGCAGACGATAATTTGTATGTACATTTTTTCACACAGTTCACCAGCTGAAAGGGTGGTTAGAAATGATTCTGATCACATTTCAAGCAAATGGATGAATTTCATTTCACTACTATAACCAAGCAGCATCATCACAGTCAAATGATGGCTTGTGGTAGATGGCTGACATGGTGCTGAGGTGAGATAACATGACAAGGCCATGGCTGCTACACTGTACGTTATTCTCATTTAAAGTCATCATATTTTCCATTTCATAATTTATTGGATTCATATGATTACAGTTAGGAATTTGAGATTAACAGTGCTACTGGAATACTCGTGAATATGAGATTACCTCAATGTGCTGGCGAGCGGAGATGTCTGGATTATAATCCAGCCGTTTTTTAGGAGGCTTGAGCCCCAAGCAGCAGCAGTGAGCAGGAGGAGGAGGAGAGGAGGAGGAATAGGAGGAAGGTGAAGATGAGGTGGAGGAGGAGAAGCAGTGGTGACGTCATGGGGAGAAACCAAAAACAAGAAACATGTGGAGAGAGTGACACCAGTTAGAGAAACTGAGTAACTGAGATGGACTAGTTCACAAACGTCGCACATGTACTTTGCATGTACACATGTGCACAGACTCTACACACACTAACACGCTATTCCTGACAAACACGCAATATACACACACACACACATGCACAGACATACACACAACACACACACCCGCACACACCATAAGCATCTACACAAATTCTAATGTAATCTATTAATGTTTTGTCCAGCTATTCCTACGTTGATCTTAAAACAGCTTTAATGTTCTAGCAAAATGTATCTACTATTAAACAATTTCTATGCTAAAATTACTGTTCCATGAGTCACACCACCCCAACATTTGTACCGTATACACGCACATGTGCGCACACACATTTGCGCACACACACACACAAATGTGTGCCTGCATACAGTATATACACACACACACACACATACAAGCATGCAGTGTGAGAGCAAGCTGTAAGCAGAAAGCAGAGTGAAGCACAAGCTACAGTGTTGGGTTTAGTTGAAAGTGCACTGAAGCTGTGCTCCTGGTTTACTAGTGCAGATAAACTACAGTTCATTCAGTTGGGAAAACATTCTTGTGACTTGTCACCTCAATAAACGCTCAAACACTGAACATACTGTGAGATTCTGTACTGGCTGGACCAGTCAGTGCATGTGGGGAAATCATCTACAGTCTAAGGGCTTATTCAGTGAGGTGCAACATTCAGAATATTGCAGGTAGAAATGTGACCCCACATTCTAACATGACTCTGGAAAACAGAAAGTCATGCCAGCTCCACATGTGACATTTCCACCTGAATATTCTGAATAAGCCCTGCAGGTCATCACCTGATGTCATGCTCTGGCCTGGACAGAGGCATGGCCTCAAGACACTTGGTAAATCAATCAGGTCGGGGTAATTTGATCCAAGATCTGTGGCTAGAGGCAATCCCTGCCCTGAGCCACTGACATACTGTAGCCGCCTACACCCAGCAGAGGGCACTAAAACCTTTAGCTCGCTCCAGCGCTTAAAGGGGAATGCCACCCATTTTAAGAATTCACGTGTTATTTCTGCCCCAGGACAGTTAAGTCAATACCTGTGAACATGCACCACTCTTACTTAAAGCTAGAAAGTGGAGAACTAACCCGTGAATTTGAAAGGGTTCTCTCTGATTTCTAGCTTGGTGCAACTGACTCAACTGTCCTGGGGCACAAAAATAACATATGTGAATTCTTACAATGTGTGGTGTTCCCCTTTAAGCAAAGCATTCCCCGATACCAAAAGGGCCAAAAGTGAGCATAAACAAAAATACAAGCAGAAATGAATACATGACTAAATAAATAACACAATAAATAAATACATGACTAAATAAATGACTAAATAAATAAATAAATTGATTAATTAATACACAAATTAGCCTGTGCAAGAGGTGTTGGGGAAACTGCACAGATTCAGAATGTTATGAAGAACAAAAGGAGAATGTTTATCTAATCATTACAAAACTCATCATCTATTACATATTTATCAGTGGGTGTTCTGTGCAGTTCCACCAGCAGTAGGTGCACACTGCCTTTTGACATATTTTCCAAACATCTTCATCTCATAGTGGAGAAACAAGCTGATTTTAGGAGAATAATGAAAGCAATAATGAACCAACTGAAATAAAGTGTCCCAGGTTTGTTTTCTTTTCAGCAGTTTATGAACATTCAGTGCCTGCTAGCCACTAGACCAAACAACCCAGCGACGCAGAGACATAACACAACCTGTCACAAGGGTGGGGGGTTCACAGCACCCAACTGTACCACATGCCCAAACAGCTAGCCCCACCCTGTCTATTGGTGCAGACACAAAAACTCATGGGTGGGGTGGAGAAAAGGGGGTGTATGCCTATGGCAGGGTTGTGTTTGAGGGAGTAGCTAGGCCCTAAACTTACCGGCCGCCCAAACTCCAGCTCGGAAAAGAACTTATACCAAGGCTCGCTCTCTAAATCTATGTCATCATAGGTCTGGGAGAGCATGACAGCGACAGAGAGAGGGAGTAGAGAACAGACAGAAGACAGGGAGTGGAGAGAGAAGTCACACACAAAGAGAGAGATGGACCTCATGGTTAGGATTGGGCAAAAGATGCACAGGGAGATGGACAAAGAATGAACCAGAATGGAAAGTTTTACACTGGATCATGGGGACAAAAGCAGTAATGCAAAAAACATTTACTATTAACAAATCCTATTATGACTATGGCAAATTTCTGCTTCACATTTTCATTGGTTTGAAATATTTAGAAAACTTTAAGGAATTCAAACAATTTACAAGTCAGTCAAAAACAGTGCATATGCTATAAAGTAATCAAATTTGTATAGACTAAATGATCTAATATAGAAAGAGTGCAACCACTGTGGTGCCACTTGCCTCCACTGGGGGCAGTAGAATCACACTATTTCAACATCTAGGCCCTTATTCACAGAACTGAATGGTAACAACATTGCTGTACACAATATCTGCAGCCCAGTTATTTGATATTCATTAATTTCATATTCATAAATAATGAATAAGGGCTGCTATTCCCTGAAGGAATCACATTACCGCTGCCTTATTCTCAGCCATAGTTCAGGTGTCAGCCATTGAAAATGAACATGTTACACCCACCCTTATTACCCACACCTTTGTGCAGGTTCAGTGGATTGCATACTAAATGTCAGAATGGCAGAGAAAGCCAAAATTCTCACCAGCAGAACTCGAAGGAGTGGTAGTGGCACTTATTGCAGAATTGTTTGGAAAAGACATGAGGGTTTATTCATAAAACTTACCGTTAAAGACAGGGGTGTCTATTCACTAACATTATGCTATGTGTGCCTGCATCTGATATCATTTGCCAACAAAACTTCCAAACCTGCTTATATCGACTAAATTTCTAGGGACTAAGTGGAGCAATTCCTAGCGACTGATAAAATATTATTTGGTCAATATGATGAATTATTAGACACACAATTTAAAGGGAGCATTGATCCTAAATGGCTTCCAAATTTGGCAATTTATTCTTTTGGTCTTTGCTCTTTATTATAATGAATGATATAAATATAAAGATAAAATTTGGACTCACTTAGGCTGAAACCCAACTGATGCTAATGCTGAGACGTAGAGTGTTTTCTTAATCATAAACGTGAGTTATGATTAGGTGGTATTTTTTGAGCTGTGGTGTGCTATTATGAATTACTTATGAAACATAAAAATGATCAAAAGGAGAGGGTGGTGCCACAAAAACGCAACCCATAAAATTTACCTGGTAATTCAAGTCTCATAATGGAGATGATTTTACAGATGATTTGCTGTATCTTCTACATTTGAGGCTTACCAACCAGCACTCCATTAACACAACTTACTTAAACGTTAAGAATGATTGGCTGAAAGAAATATATACTCCAAAGCAGAGAAATACTTAGTAGGTATGACAAATTTCCTACTGTAAGCACATTGTAGGTAATCTCACTCAGTTAATTGCATATTGATTGATTCACATGATGTATTATAACACCCAACTCTTCCTTCACAGCACAATGAGCAACTTTCACATCATCAAAACAATCTGCAATAAA